>NC_080733.1:13667455-13692455 GCF_019097595.1 Hemibagrus wyckioides
CAAACATCATAACTCAGTTTTCAAGAAAGCTAGAAAGCTCAAACTTAGATTTCTGTATTTGTTTTTTGACCTGCTTCACCTATGGTGTGACAATCTGAGAAATCTATCCAAAAAACTTTCCAATTAAAAACTTTCCATCAATTTTCCTGAAATTCTCACCATGGATTGAAGAGGACGAGACTAAGACAGGAATCGAAGTTTACAATAAGCCCTTGTTCTCTCAGGGATATGTGCTACAGTTTGGTCTGTGGGGAGAAAACGTGATCACCAGGTGGAACGGTGGAGTGGCCACGATTGAAGAGTGTCCAGATGGGGAGGTCTGGGGTGTAGTGTGGAAAATGGCGAACGAGGACATTGCGTCTTTAGATAAGTATGACAAGTTGTTCTTTCAGCTTTCTGCAGTTTACTCTAGTTTACTCTCATACACACCCTATATATATGTACATATATAGGTGTGTGTATACGTGCATTACTGCCATTTAACTTGGTCAAAACCTTTTTGTTTTTTTGCATTTTAGCTGTTTGCCAGAATTCATTTGCAGTGAGATCTGATCACATTAGAAGTATAGGTGGTATACCGTCCTGCTGTTTACATTTATTTCTCACATCCGTTACTCTTATCCTGCACAGATTCATGGCTGAATTAAAGAATCCTGTCTGCCGCTGACCTCAGTCATTAATGACTAGCAAAAATGATAACTTAAGAAGATTCTCTTTGCTTTGTTTCACTCATCAGACAGGAAAGTGTGGACAAGGGTGTCTACAGCCCCATGGAGGTGACGGTGAAGACAGACACTGGACCGCTTCTCTGTAGAACTTATAAGATGAACAACTTCAGACCCTGTGCTCCCTCACCACAGTACAAAGAGGTACATTTTACTGGAGTTTTGAGCTAATCAGAGAGTAATCTCTGCTTCAACATAAATAAACAGAAATAAAAGTAACCAAGGCAAGAGAGTGTCACATGGTTAGTGTATAAAATGACCAGCGCAGCAAAAACCCCTCCCCACAAAAAAACATAAATAATATATTGTGTCTATTAATGATTGACTGCATAAGAACACTCATGTACAAATGTAAACAGTGAACCGTTTTCTTTTAGCTTTAGGCTCTATAATTATTCAAACGGTCTCCTGCACCTTCTAATCGCTCTAGCTAATGTTTTCCCACATGGCCATCTCTGCCCTCATAAGATTTTGTATTTTAAAAATACAGTATTTTTACAGTATTCAACAGTATTACTTCATTATTTTTGATAAAAACATATGCCTTTGGTAACTTTACCATGCAGTACCTTATTGTCCTGGGGCTTTTAAATCTATTTCTCATATCTCATATAAAACCTTAATTAGAAACTGATTCCGGTGTTAAAGTCTCTCTCTGTGTCCAACTGTAGGTCATATGTTTAGGAGCCCAACAGAACAGATTACCCGAATACTACATAAAGAAGCTGCAGGCTGTGGAGACCAATTACTACACGGGACCTTCAATATTAGATGATATTAAAAACCATAAGAACTGAGTGTGTGGAATAAGAAGACCAAAGGTCCATCAAAGTCACTTAGAATTTCCAAATGGTGCTGAATTTGTTTTATGCTTTACATTAAGGTTCCCTTATCACTGGTATGCATCAACAAACCATGAGTAACACTACATAAGTAACACTGACTTATACACCGATCAGGCAGAACATTATGATTATATTAATGTATGTAGGCATACATTATGATAATATTGTGTTGGTCCCCCTGACCCATCGAGGCATGGACTCCACTAGATCCCTGAAGGTGTGCTGTGGTATCTGGAACTAAGATGTTAGCAGCATATTCTTTAAGTCCTCTAAGTTGCCTCCATTGACCCCACCCCATTTTGCAACTTACAGGACTTAAGGGATACTTTTGATAGATACTGACCACTGCAGACCGGGAACACCCCACAAGAGCTGAAGTTTTGGAGATGCTCCGATCCAACCGTCTAACCATCACAATTTGGTCCTCGCTCAAATCCTTACGCTTGTCCATTTTTCCTGCTTCTAACATCAACTTTGAGGACAAACTGTTCACTTGCTGCCTCTAATATATCCCACCCACTAACAGGTGCCATGATGAGGAGATCATCAGTCTTATTCACTTCACCTGTCACTGCTCATAATGTTATGCCTGATCGATGTAGAACTTTTAAAAAAAATCAAACAAAGTTGTGCAGATTCAGCGATGTTCATTCCATCAATGAGTAAAATGCATATTGTTCAGCAAGAACATTAGCTTAATGAACATGATTTTACTTGTGTGCTGGTAAACTTTAAAATTCAGTCAGGAAAGCAACATTTTACTAAAACTGTAGTGATGTTTCATTTTTGCTTCAATAATACAGACTTATAATGTAGTGTGATATACATTATGTAGTACCATACTAATTATAACTCAATGCGGGTTGGCTAGCATTTAAACAAATCTTAATACATGTATACAGTGGTAATTTCTTAACGGTTTTCTGGTTCATTAATGCTGAAGTTCATGCAACACAGTAAATAATGTTGAACCCACTTCATGACAGAGTGTTTTAACTATTTTTTTTATCACAATAAAGTACAAAAGCCCCACAATTATAACAATAAAGTAGAAGAACCGATGCACACAGACACAGAAGGAAGATGCTCAGAGGGTTCCCAGTGCTTTATTGTGATTTTTGTCACGAAATGACAGGGAGCCAAATACAGATTTGTAATGATGAAATATTATAAACAAGGTTTTCATGGACATTTAGCATTTTTCTAAATTTCTAAGTTAGACACTTCATCAATGCAATTTTACTGTAATGATGAATAAATGAAATGACAACCAAATAACATCTAACTTCACCTGATATAACAATATTTATGAAATTCATCAGAGTGGATTTTTCTCCAGATAATTCTATCGTCCTGTATTAGTGCAATGTTTCGGTCTGGTCTGGTGGCACTACAAAAAAAAAAAAAATCATTTCTACAAAATGTTTTTCTTTCCTTTCAGGAACAAAATAGTAAAGTACAATTAAATAAGTAAATTTGAGTATTTGTTTTTGTGTGTAATTAGCCTAACTACTGTACACACCTCACATAAGGCTATCCCATTCTTATATTAAGCAAACAATCAAAACACGGACTTGAAATAACGCCACATGTTTTTTTTTCTTTTTTTTTTCCAAAAAAGCTACGTTGTCATACTGTGACCATTGGACGTCAAAACTACAAGCATCAACAATAAGTGGTCAGATTACAGCGAGCTTTCAGTTCTGTGTTCGCCTTGAACCGCTAGTTTCTGTGAAATTCTGAACCCCAACTCATACAAAAAGAAATTCTTTAGTAAAAATTTCATTTACGACTATTGCCTGTGAAACATAGCAGCACATTTTTTAGCAAAAAAAACGGCACTTGATTATTTTAGCACCGAACTATGTAATCTCCACACTAGAAAGAAAGAAAGAAAGAAAGAAAGAAAGAAAGAAAGAATTAAGGAAAGAAAGATGGACCATTTCACTTTTAAAATTGAAAGGTGAAAATTAGTTGCTACTTCAGAGCTCTATTTACAGAAAAATTATCCCAAAATTTGAGTACAAGTTCACCCAGCATCCTCGACGTCTGCAACGTGGCTGTGTTCAAAGACTGAAACGTCCTCAGCCGTGCTTCTCACTCGGGAAGAAAGACGTGTGTCCAGTGAAGCTACATCCTGAAACCCAGATGGTTCAACACAGCAGTGTGTTTTTTGCACTCTGCTGTCCTTTGGTGTGCTGAAATGGAAAACGGGAAGAAGAAGAAGAAGAAACACATGGGTAGGATCCCTGAGTCAGTTTTTAATTGTCTTTTGGCACAGGTGTGAATCTGAGGTGATGACAGGTCTTTGTGAAATCACTGAGGCTCTGGATCACAGGGTGTGCAGTCTGCAGTGACAATGAGAGAACCTAAAAGAAAAGAACAAATACTATACTTCTTGTCCGGGACGGAATGAATTCATTCTAATGAAAAGGTAACATGGTGTATAATACCTGTGCAATGTTCACGATTGTTTAATCGGTAGGGTGTTCTGGACACGACCGGTTTACCTCGAACCATTCATCAATACACCTGTGTGGTTAAAAATACATTTAAAAAAAGAAGTACGGATTAGTAACCAGAGCCGTGTGCACGTGGATCAGGTTCGTCATGTAACGAGTGTTTGTCTTGTCTTTACCCTTTGTGGTAGATACAGAGGCAGGGCAGTCTGGCGATGGTGTCTCCCTGGGTCATGTCATCCAAGCATATTGCACACTCCCCAGAATCCTTCATCAGGACATCCTCTGAAGTCATAAAGGAAAAGACATTACTTGGTTAACGGCTTGTTACGGTGTCAGGGTTAATTACAGTGTGTGTGTTTCTGAAATACAGTATTAGTAGTGCGTTTCATCAATTACCATCTACCTGGTCAGTTTTTTAATCATCTATTTTGGCTGCTATGAAATATCGGATTTTATAACCTTCTCCAGGGGCCTTTCTGTGTGGAGTTTGCATGTTCTCCCTGTGCCTGCGTGGGTTTTCTCCAGGTACTCCGGTTTTCTCCCACAGTCCAAAGACATGCTTCTAGGCTGATTGAAGTCTCTAAATTGCCCGTAGTGTGCGATTGCGTGAGTGAATGAGTGTGTGTGTGCGCCCTGCGATGGGTTGGCACTCTGTCCAGGGTATATCCTGCCTTAATGCCCGATGACGCCCGAGATAGACACAGGCTCCCCGTGACCCGAGTATAGATCGGATAAGCGGTACAGACAATGAAAATAACCTTCTCCCTCTGGACATGTCCTAAATCATATGCTTCATTCGATGTATTATCGAAATGGTAAGTATCCTCTGTGTGTATAAGCTATGAAGCGAGTGGATGCTGCCGTGTACAACCTACCAAATTCTATTTTGAGTGATGTATATTTACCTTCTCAAAACAGTTAACTGTATAGTCAGTGTTATAGAATGAAGACATTAATTATGTCTGTATGTTTATTGACTATTATGTACACAGCATTAACAACCATAAAAGTGCCATTTTGTTTACTGTCGATGTTGTGAATAGTCCTGTTGCTATGACGACAGGTGGGAACACCTTCCTAGTCTTTCCTAGTCGGAGGTTGGAAATTCAGAGCTTCTTTTGAACACGGCAACCTCGGTTTCTTTGCACAAGGGACGCAACTGCAGTGCAAACCCTCTGGCTGTGGAATCATCTACTGCTGTAAACACATGACATCACTACCTGTGTGCACGTATCCTGATGTAATCCGTCTTTACATTGTTACCCAATGTACTTTTATTATTTGCACATTTTTTCCTATACACCCTTCACCTGGAAACATGGCTATAGTGCACCTATAATTGGAATGTAATTACCTTTTATAGTAAAAAAGCTTTAAAATATATGCACACTTATAGACATGCTTACCCCGGGTACAAGGACTGGTTCAGTTTAGTACGCTTTTCTCCTGAGTATAACGTGTTTGTCGCTTGATCATACACGTGCTACGAAACGCACGGAAGAACAAGGCACGGTTAATCAACGTATTTTTAGATTAGGTTACCGCAACACTCCTGCTTGCTTGCAATAGGGAATAGCTCAGGCTTTGTTTAGATGTGACACCTCTGAAATCATTGCTGAAGCTAATAAAGGTAACATATAAACAGGTGATACCAAGTGTTCAAAACAGAGCCAGGGTAGCAACACAACAGTCATCAGATGTTGTCCTTCACCGTATTGGGGACATTACCGACTTCTTTGGCTTCTTTGTGGAAGTAACAAGATCTTGAGCAGCTTTAAATGATGTGTAACATATTAAGGATATAATCTGGTCAGTGGATCCAGAGCCAATCCTGGGAACTTTAGCTGTAAAGCGCTCTAAACTGACGTCTGGCATCATGCAAATGCATATTTCACACCCAGGGCCATGTTTCATACCCAGGGGCAATTCAGAGTAACCAACCATGTTTTTGGACTGTGGAAAGAAAATCAAGAAAACTCCATATATGGACACAAGCAGAACATGTGACGCTCCACAGAGATACGAAGACAGCTCTCAGGATTGAACCGAAGACCCTGGAGCTGTGAGGAAGGAACGTCACCTTGTGTCACGGCTGCAGAATGTATGTAGACTGTAGTAATCCAACTTTAAAAGGATGTCCCTCAAAACAGATTCATTTTTCATCCAGGTCTGCTTCAAGAAAATAAAATAGACTTTGCGCTTTGAGCACTTTGATGATGAAACCAGAACAGTCCAACTCTGAGCTCTTGAGAAAGTCTGACTTTCTGAATGTCGATTATGGGAGCCAAGAGGATTTTTTTTTTGTTCTACTCAAAAGCTGGAAATCGGCATTGTAGTCATTAACCCAGCTTTACACCAGCACATGTAAATCTTTGACTAGTCACAGGGATCACAAAGCTCAACACCAAGTAAGGATTAAAATACGTGGTGGTCTACTGTTATAGGAAAATCATCAACAGCGGCCAGGCAGATCGCAGAGTTACTTTTACCACCCTGAAGTTTATTTCCCTTTAATAACACAAGATACCATGTTTTATTCCTCTTATCAACAATTTTATTGGTTAAGAATGACATTTCAACCATTTACTGGTGTGAAACATCTGAGATAAGTTGGTTTCCTTTAGCACTGACATTATAGCTGCTATAAACAGTATTTTCCTCGGTCTTGACGTTTATAAGAAAAGGAAATGCGGCCAAAATATGTTTCCTGTCCTGAAGCTTGTGGGAAAACTTTCCTGACTTTCCTGAAGACTCCTTAATTTTAACAATGTTAAATAAAAATCTCCTTACAGAAAGCTTCACTACATAAACAACTGCACAATTTATTTCTGTTAAACAGCAACACATGTACGATGAATTATTAATGTATCTGAATCGCACACTGCTGTCAGTGCTGCTGTTATAGGAAATCAATTCGTACCTGCTGACCACTTCAGAAGTCAATATCACTGTGGTATAAAGAGCAAAAAACAAACACGCATTCCTTTTTAACGATAAATGTTTTAACCGCATTAATCAGCGGCGGAACACAATCTGTTTACTTAAACAGATACAACACCGTGAGTCATAAAATGTTGTGTACAAACTAAACAAAGCAAACAGTTTGAAAGGTAATTACATACGACTAAACTTTCAGCTCACACCATGGAGACGGCATTGTTAAACTGTATGCTGATTATACACACATTTGAATGCAATCCAAAAGGACCCACACAGAGGGTTTCAACGAGAAAAGTGGCGTCAGGGCTTTGTGTTAATGATTACTGACTGATTAGGCCTGGGCACTGAAGCGGAACGGTGTTCAAACGATGAAAGAAAAAAATAACACAAACAAACAAAAAGTGGTGGTCTTACCGTTATAGGTGAGTCTTGGTTTGGTGAGACACATGACAAGGTGAAGGTCAATTTCATCTGAAGCAACGAACTTTGAACACACTGGACAGTTGAATCCGGCTACAACAATAATACAACACACACACACACAGTGGGTTTAACAATGAGAGAGTGTAAGTTAAGTGCAGACACTGTGACACATTTAGAAAACATCACCCTAAGCTGTTCGTCACTTTGCCTTAGTTAGGAACTATTAATAATTGTTTAACTCTACAACAAGAGGTTCTCTATCAGATTTAGAACAGGTTTAGAATCTGTTTAGGTCAGCTAAAAAGTTCCCTCTCCAACCCTATGTAACAGTATCGAGGAACTTGAAACAAATGGCGCACGGCATAAAATGTTCTCTCGGTGTCCGAGGTGAAACGGGCCGAGGTGTGAAAATCCAAATCTATTTACTGTACATGAATACACAGTGAATAAATAAATAATAAGAATAATGCAATCTCCTAATAGAACACTTCACCAAATATATTTTTTCCATTTAAATGTTTTATTTATTTATTTATTTATTTTATTTTTTTTAAATTGTCGCCTTAGATTATCTAGAGCGTTCGCCATATCAAGTCGTTATGATCTTAAGAAAGAAAGAAAGAAAGAAAGAAAGAAAGAAAGAAAGCATTCGAACCGGCACATTAATATACAATGTATGTATATACACCCCTGTTAAAATGGCAGGTTTTTGTGATATTAAAAAATTTAGCCACGATGAATCGTGTCAGAACTTGATTTCAATGTGAATAAATAAATAAATAAATAAATAAATGAAAAACAAAAACAAACCTAAATTGTTTAGGGGGGAAAAAAATGAAAAAGAAAAAGCTTAACAGTAGCCTAGTTGCATTAGAGTCTGCACACCCAAAAACTAAAACTGTCTTTATTTTATTACACCCCTAGCTTTTTTTTTTTATGTAAGAGTCTATCAGCATGGCAATCTTGACTTGGCAATATTTTCCCTCTCTTCCTTCCATTCAAGATTCATCAAATCGCAAGCATATCTCCTTTTGGAGTTTTAGCTGGATTCAGCCAAATAAATGTACATTATATTTTAAACACTGGCACTGAAATGAAATTAAAGACTCAATTAAATGCTGTATTATTTGTAGAGCCCGTCTAGCAGACACGGTCACAAAGCAGCTTTACAGAAATCGGGATGTAGAGTTATATTTAGATCCCTAAAGAGCAAGCCAGGGAAAACAAAATCAACAGGATCAAATAGGGCTACCTTTCTCTACCCCTCCTTTTGCATGCAGGAATTGTTGGATATGTCTTACCTTATGTACTGTATGTGGATAGATTACATAAGCACTGTTTACAGAAAGCGTGTGCTTTGGTAAAAGCAGATTAGATAGCTTTGTATCATTAGCTCATTTTTCAGCCAATGTAGATATCAATATCGGTGTTTCTGGATATCCCTGAGCTTCTAACCTAAAACAGATGCTAGGCTTATGCAACAGACCACATGCAAACCGAATGAGCCGCTCCTAAAGGCCAAGGGCATGACTACCACTGCTTACTTTTACTAATCTATGCTGCTTAATTTCACTACCTTATCCGTGCTCTCTGTTCTTCATAGCGCATCCTCTCTGTGCACTTTATAGTGCTAAAGGGATGTCATGCTATGCCTTACAGGGACAAATCACACAAAGAGCAGGAATTAAAAGTATCTTCGAGTACAGAATACAGCAAGGTAGTTTTGTGAGATATGCTGATATAGGAAAATAATCGTGGACTAATTTCTTTACTTATGACTTGGAATGTCTTTTAGAGAAACAACAACAACACCACACTAATTGTAGCTGACCGTCTAAGCTCTGAGCTGTGGCTTAACTGTTTCTAGCGAACAGCTGGGTGTTTACTGAAACAGATGCACATTAAATGACTAATAAATATGAGCGGTTGTAGTCAGCGTTTCCTAAAGTAAACTCTATAATGTTTAATTAACACAACAAGTGCTTTAATTCAGTAAAGGGGCCATAGTGACTTCCCCTGTTTAACTATGTCAAGTGGCAGTAACAAAACGAGCCAAACAAGTCTGGTTGGCAACTTCATTTATTTTTTTAACCAACCTAAAAGACCACAGTTCTGCCCATGTACTGGCTCACAAGACCAAGGTTTATGAATTCAAAGGTCACATGATTTAAGTTGGTGTGAAGTGAATCTAAAGACTAACAAGAGCAACGCACATCTCTTGTACATCAGTAAGCTGCTTTTCTGTTGCTTTAGCTAAGAGAGCAAAACACTGTAATATCCTGGCATCTCCTGTATCGCCATAGCAACAGTTCAGCCACATATTTGGGCTAGACTACAGATTTGGCACCTTGGCTACTAACCAAACTGCATCAGTGGCCTAATAATCATGGTATATAACGTATATTAACTGATTATATCTGCATACGGTGTACAACTATGAAACTATCATTTAGCCTTGTTGATAAACCTTTAACAATGATTCAAAATTTTCTGCAATTTTCCTATTTCAGATTGCTCAAACCAAGAGCCGATATTTTGCTGTGGTTATATTATTCTGCTCAATCTAAAGCCACTATATAACACTACAACATTAAATGTCAGGCTTACTGGTTAGTGGTGTTATTTGTTAGCAGCGCTAGTGATAAAAGGTTATGCAGTAGCTTTGCTCTGCACAAACTGAACAACAAGGACATATAGCATGCACCTAAACACCTATACATTTTACACAACTCCGCAGAAAAGAGCTTTAACTCAGGAAAAAGGTCAGACTGACTAAATTGACTTTGACAGTGTGCGCTTCAGGTTCAGTATAGAGCAAGTTCTAAAAACACACTGCGTATTTCTGCAAAGCATGTGACTTAGAGGAAGCCGCTAGTCAGAGTCCCCTTCCTCCCCTATGCTCCTATGCGTGCTCCACTTTCCCTCCACCAGGGCAAGTCAGCTTAGGCATTATCTCCTTCTTATCTGTTTTGGGTGAAAGTTTTGGGGGCAATCCACCCTGCCTTAAATAGCCCGTGGCAAATGTACAGTATATACAGAGGGCAGAGCTGCATGCTGCTTCCTGGTTCTATTGGGGAAATTACTCAAGTGAGCAGTTATTACTGTAAAAGGCATTGGCACTAGCAACCAACACAGTGTTCAATAAAAACCTTTTATGGAAGTCTGATAAATGGCAGACATTGAATAATAGAAAGGTTTGGTGTTCAGTCTATAACTCTGGTTGTAAAAATGGATGAAATGAGTGACAGATCACATGTAGTACCTTTTCACCAAGCTCAAGATTTTCATGTTTAATTTATATAAAAACATCCACCTTCTTTAGATGATTGTTTATTACTTGCAATTGCGGGACATGTGAATTTTTACTTGCTTGCTTTTGCTTGAATTCTTTGCTTTTTTTAAAAAAAATAACTGGATTTTCTAGGAACAATATCATTAAAAAAAGGAATAAAACATTACATGTAAAAGTGAAAAAAAAATCCTTAAATCATTTGTGTGTAAAATATTTATTATTAAAAGTTATAGAAGAATTTATCATAATAAAATTTTGCCATATTCTTAACATGGACTGCTGCTGCTCCTTTCAGAGGTATGCATTTATTTAGGCTTAATTTTGTACAGAGAGTGTGTAAGGGTTTAACATGTGAGTAAGAATAGAGAGAGCAATGGAAATAAGATAATGATTTATGCTGAGATAGGCACAGGCGCCCCATGACCCGAGAATAGATCGGACAAGCGGTACAAAAAAATGAAATGAATTTATGTTAAAGTACAGTTTACAATTTCATAAACAGAGTCAAGGGTGGACACCATGCACAAAGGGTTAAATGAGCAATATACTGTTTTGCTGCTGTGCTCATATTAACCCCAATAGACCATGGACTATTTGTTTCCAAAACAAATAATATCCAAGAAAATAAGGTAACTTCGAGGTAAACACAAGTTTTGTGGTAAGTTTGATTTGAAAACATCATCCAGCAAAGACAGATGAATATACAGCACTTTAATATTTGGTGCCAAACTGACTATTTACAGCACGTGTAATTAAGGGAACAATTCAGTGAAGTTTGATCCAGGAAACGCATCCACAAATGTCGCTCCAGCAACTTTGCAGATCCAGATCTGGCTACAAGCTTTATCCTTGCTTCTCAGTTACTAGCTCTGATACTGTAGTTTTATACCCAAGAACTGCTGCTGTGATCATTAACACTTTTCTGCACTCATCCCAGGACTCACAAACCACTCGTCCTAAACACAATAAGTATAGTCGGACTTCACAGTGCACAATAGAGTACTGATTTATAATCACAGGAGAGGAGGAGCTCCCTTTTGAGTCTTGAATACTCTCAAGGTTTCTTCCTCATGTCGTCTCAGGGACTTTTTCCTTGCTAGGATCACCTCTGGCTTGATCATTAATGCTCTAAATCTATATCCTGATTGCTGTGAAGTGCTATATAAATGCTTTTGAACTGAACTGAAGAAGGTGAAGGGTTTATATCACAGTCAGAATTTATTTCCTGTGCGATTGTGACTATACTGTCTGATACAAACAACTGATATCTTTATTTACTGCTTAAACATTTCGATTACGTCCACTTCAAGTTCTTCAAACATCCATAACATATTCATAGTACAAACACAATTATTCAAATTCATTGAAAAACAGAAACATGGAGGTTCCCGCTTTCATTATACTGCCGTCTAATGGTCCTGCCTACCTAGTTTCTTACAAATAAAATACAGGGGTAGTTAAGAGAGTAGAAAACGTGCACAATATCAATTTCATGCCCACTTATTATGTTGCACTCTTGTGTAAAATACAAAATCGCCAAAACAGGTTCTTTAGGCCAATGCCAAAAAAAACAAGACAATTTTAGTTCCCCTATTTTAGCCTGTGAAACTTTTTTCTGTTGCTGATACAATAAATGTTAATCGTTTTCCAACACAATGATCTTTCCAATTATTTGGAGCAGTAATATTGGAGCAGTTTCATCAATTACAGAGTTTTCTCAAACCTTTATTTGAGAAAAGGTGTGATTAAATCAAACTTCTCCGATTCCCATAAAAGAGAGGTTTCCAATGAGAAACTCTAACAACTAAAAACACTGCATTAATCTCTAACACAGATATGATCAGAACCTGTTTACAGGTGATTAATAACACTATTAACGCTATTTGAAACTCTTATTGTCAACAACCTTATTTAGTTTAGGATGAACCTTCACCTTTTTTTCCCCCAAACATGAGCTTTGGTTTAACTGCTGCTAAAGTAGTTATTTTACATAATGGGATTATTCTACAGTCATGAATGTCATGACCATGGCTGTTATTTTATAACCATGTGGTCTGTGTAGCGTTAGACCTAGAGTTAACTACAGCTCTGATTAATAAAGTTAAACCAGTTATAATGTGTGTGCTAAACCAGTTATAACAGATGTGTTCAAAGACTGCAAGATTACTTAAGTATTTAATGTTATCTTATTAACACTTATCTTAAATAATCCATGCTTTTTAAGTGCTCTTTGGTATTTGTCAGCTGTTGAGACAGTGTTATGTGTTATGTTCCTTCCCTGGAAAGGAAATCTTTAAGGATTCATAATCAATCAAAGCCACGAGCCTTAAATGACCTTTAGAGCTCTATCCGTCTCTTTATAGCCATCACTTCAGACGTTTTTGTAATGAGTAACTCTTATTATGATTACCATGCATTAACAAACTCAGCTCTTTGTATTGTTGTCTTATTGACCATGCATTTAGAGACTCGGCTCTTTCTATTGTTGTCTTATTGATTCACTCTGAACGTCAATCAGAGACATTCACTCACTCAAGGCGCGCGTGCTTCCGTTATTATGGCGCACTTGTCTTACCTCCAAGCAGGTGTGGAGACAGGTGGGCCGGTAACGATCCTATCAGTAACCTCGGACCGGACTGACTCCGCTCTCCGTCTGCGTCTTCGTCGCTTTGATTCCCGCTACCTTGCGCTATGATGGTGGACTGGAAAAGCGAGTTGGGTCTCGCGCCGTCCGCGCCGTACCGTCCGCGCGCTCCGACCTGCTGCTGGTTTCCGCTGTAGTACCTAATCGCCGCTGCACTCGCGCTCCCGGAACCGGCCGCCGTGGAGGTGGAAGTGGGCACATCCGAGCCTGAATAAGCCCTGAGGCGAGCACTAGCCGCCGGACTGCTCTGTTTGGGCCCCATGTGTTTATCTCAGTCTGTTATTGTTCAGCACGCGCAGCTCGGGCCCCAGAAACGACCAACGTCCCTTTAAAACTAAACAATCGCTGCGATGAATCGGATGATGTCTGACCTCGGATGTGAACGGGGTTTAAACTCCAGGTGTGAAAACAATCCTAAAATAAGTCGCTACATGGCGTACAATAAAAGGTCATGGCTGCACACTAGTTGCTCTTCCGTGACTGAAGTTTGGCGACGGTGTCAAAACTGTCGGCAGGCCTGCTGATGGTCAACAACCTCCGTGTTATTCAGGCAAACTTGTGCGTTCACACACTATTTCGGGGAGGGAAAAAAAATACGCACGTGTGAACTGCCGAGAAATGAAAGGTTTTAAAACCGCTACATAATAACAGCGCCGACAAAAATAAAACACAAGCCGACCCGACCGGTGCGCGCGGAGACGGTACGAGGCGAAGGTTATTATGGTCTGTGAGTGTGAAAAGCACGGATTGCCCTCCTCCTTTATGTGCGTCAGGTGACGTCAACGCGGAAGTGCAGCATAAACACACAAAGCACCAAAGCGTTCTTTTATTATAAGCGAAAATAAATCGCTTTCACGATGTGACACGCCCGTCACTGTAAATATATAACAATGGTATAACCTTATTTAAAAAAAAAATACCTAAAGGATTTTAGATCAGTGGAGGCAAATTAATACATCTCGTCATATTCAAAATATATGTAAAGCACACTCAGTGGGCAGTGTAGGTACCACCTTTTGTTGCTGTGCACAGTTTCGTCTCTAATTTCATCAAGAGAAAGCTACCTCCAATAGATCCCAGTCAAGTTTTATTTGGGAAGTAATGACTCATAGTTAAATCCCAGTTACAACCTGCACACATGGACCATTACATCCATGTATGTTTTATTTGAACTAGATTTAGTAAGTATGGGAAGGCTTTCCATTAGATGTTAGAGCGTGACTGTGGGGATTTGTGTTTATTCAGCCCCAAGAGTATTAGAGAGATCAGACGCTGATTTTGTGTGGGTGCAATTAGTGTTACATTTAATCCTGAAGGTGTTTAGTGGAGTTGAGTCGCAGTCAGGGCTCTATGTAGGACACTCGATTTCTTCCACTCCAAAGATTGTCAAATCATGTCTTGATGCTTTGAGCATAAGGGCATTGTCATGCTGGAAAATGATTTTAGTCTATTAGTTCCAGTGAAGAGAAATTATAATGTTAACGCATATAAATGTATTCTAGACAAGTGTGTGCTCCAACATTGTGACAACAGTTTGGGGAAAAACCACATATGGGTGTGATGGGTGGAAATTTTTGGCCTTAGTATTGATTAGGGGCGGTGGTGGCTCAAGTGGTTAAGGCTCTGGGTTGTGGACTGGAAGAGCAGGGGTTCATGCCCCAGCACCACCAAGTTGCTACTGTTGGGGCCTTGAGCAAGGCCCTTAACCCTCTCTGCTTTAGGGGCGCTATATCATGACTGACCCTGCGCTCTGACCCCAACCCCAAAGATGGGATATGTGAAGAAAGAATTTCACTGTGCTGTAATGTATATGTGACATATAAAGGCTTTTTCTATTATAAAACCGAATTCCAAAGCCAAAATGGGTAAAACTGATGTAGATGCAATGTGCCAACATCCCATTAATTTACTGTACACCCAGTACAGTCCAGACAGACTCCGGATCCACTGCCACCCAAACCAGGATAAAACACTTACCTTAGAAAAATGAATCATTCTCAACACATCGATGACATAGTAGAGGGTGTAGCACTTGATCAAGTTTTTGTAAATACCTCTACAACAAATAATGCTACAGCAGCCCAGTGGTCAAAAACTGACAGTCAAGAAGGACTAAAGGGCAATTGGCAACATGTGTGTGTAAGAAAAACGAGATGTTGCATCTAACTCTACATGGACAAAGTGGATGAAAAAGGTACCCTATTAAATGGCCAAATGTAAATATAGTAATTTTACAAACACTGAACTACACATACTACCATTTGTCACTGCTGTAACAATACATAATATCTGGTCAGTAAGAGTCCCTTTGAACTGGATGTGGATGAGGTAAATACAGGGACTTGAATGCAGGTATAAGTGTATTGTACCAAATTAGCTCTCAACTTGTCTTAGGCACTGTAATTAAACCTGTATTCACTGCATGGCAACCAAAGTAAAACATACATTCCAAAAAGTATGTAACAAAGGTAGATTTCCATATTTATTTATCTATAATATTAGATGGTGTTTTTCAAAATTTGTTGAGTCTCTGCTCACTATTAACTCAATCAGATAGGGGTCGAAGCTGACGTGGTCTTCTGCTGTAGTAGCCCATCTTCCTCAAGGTTCAGCGTGTTGTTTTTTCTGAGATCAGATGATTTTCTGCTCAGCACATTTATAAAGAGTAACATTATCTTTCCCGTCAGCTCAAATCAGTCTGGCCATTCTTGAAGACGTTTCTGCCTGCAGAACAGCTCACTGGATTACTTTTTCTCACCGTTCTGTGTAAACCCTAGAGATGTTGTAGGTGAAAATTCCAGGAGATCAACAGGTCCTGAAATACGGATGAGATGAGCCATTGATAATCATATTCCCCCCCATTCGTGGGGAACATTAACTAAAGCTCTACAGTTTATGTATTACTGCTGCTACATGAGCGGCTGAATAAATAATTGGGATGGATTAGCAGCCAGTTTGTTTATGCAGTATAATCACAGTTATAAGTATCTAGTTAACATTGCCAGACCTTTCTTCTCTTTCAGGAATAGTTGTGGTCAGTTTGCTATTATATCACAGCTTGTGTTTATGTTCACTATGTACATGCCAGTCCGACTGTTGCCTACGCTCCTCATTAATGTCTGAACATTAGAAGTTTTGTTAGTCAGTCATTATTTTTTCTGACTTTTTTTTTTTTACTGTAATGGCCATAAGACTTGCCAGTGCAAGTTGCTGACTCTTGGCCACTTTAGGCCATTCTTGCTAATCATGTAAATCAAAACTGAGCATTTAGTATGAATTCAGTGAATTGCCCATGCTTGTTGTATGTGTCCAGCTATGAATGTTGAATGAATGAATGAATGAATCAAAAAGCTCGTCGCTTTTTTAAAGACAAAATCATCAAAATATTTCAGCAATTTCTGACTTTAATTTGGTTACACTGAGATACCCTCACATATAAACTTCAGGGCACTCACCATTCTACTACTTATTGATCTCTGTGTCACTTTTACTAATATAAATCATGACATGCATGTTTATCATCTGTCAGTTCTAGGTCTTCAAATCGTATCTTTCTAAAAGACATCATTTTGATGCTGTTGGCAAACACAACTTTGACACCGCTTCGGTTATTCAAGGTGTTCCCCATGGATCCGTCCTTGGCCTGCTCTCCTTCTTTATTTACATGCCAACCTTAGCCGTGTCACATGTCATCACAGACACCTGTTTATTGTTAGACGCATAGATTTCTGTTACCAGTTATGCTTTGTAGTTATGTTTCTACAAGTATTTATTGAGTCATATTCACTTATTTTTTGGGCTTATTAAGGTTTTAGTTTCTAGATTCTTGGACCATTAATGTTTTTAGTTAGTCTTAGTATATCTTATATATCTGGTATATCAAAAATAATTTCTTCCATTTCCCATAATAAAAGCAAAGGATCACATGTGAATATTCATGACAGTGAGCCGTCTTAAATGCTTTAAAGGTTGCACTCACCTTGTGTACATGGCCAGATTTTCTAGCCATTTCTTAGAACCACTCTGTCTCTTGCCTCTTGCCATCCCATAGCTGCATGACCAGCTACAACCCAGCATTGCCTCCTTCTTTAAATATTACTTTAAGGTGTATTTGGGACAATAATAAGATAAAGGTCTCAAAAAATGTAACTGTATGTTTAAATATATAAACATAATATATTTATAATTTCTTTATAATTTCTACATAAATATTTATAATTTCTACATTAAATAAATGTAGAAATACATAACATTAACGTTAACATTAACATTATGCTGCTGCATTTCCTCTCTTGGCTCATCCTGATGATCACTCTTGCTCAGAGCTTCTCCTTCTGCTGTATTTTCTAAAAATATGCCTAATCTAATACTTGCTTCAGCGCATTATCTCACATGAATACTGTATGATACTTGTGTGTTAAAACCGCTGCTGTAAACCATAAAGATTGTCCTATGCTCATCCCAGGACACATTGACAATCTGATCACACTGAACATCCTTTCAACACAGTGAGTACCGTTTGTCTTTTTCCCTTCTACTATCTGTTTACTGTAATGATTTATAATCTCACTCATGTGTCCTACAGAAGAGGAGTTCTGAGTCTGGTTCCTCTCAAGTTTTCTTCCTCATGTCATCTCAGGGAGTTATTCCCTTGCCCCCGTCACCCTGGCTTGCTCTAAATATAAATCGGCATGTGGATTTCCTCTAACGCTGCTATGAGTATCATGTGTAATAATAATATAAACATAAAATACATTATAGCGGCTCTTAAATAGTTCAAATATTGAAACGGTTCATTTTGGCTTAAAAAGCAAAACTGAGGGAACAGGACAAGCTGAAAGAACGTCACCTCCACATGGTTTAATTTAGGAACATACACAAACTTGAGGATGAAACAAATCAGATAACAAAGCATGGGATAAAACAAGACAACTTATATAAAATTACATCTTTAAGCAAACTTTAGTTAAAACTCAAAGTCAGTAAAATAGTGATAGTTGTTTTAATGGGGTAGATACCCAGAGATTTGCACTGGGGGGTGGGGGTGGGGGTGGTTGTAATATACAAAAGCTCGCAGAGTGCTAAAGCTGGACGATCAAATAAATATGACTATAGAAGAGTAGCTTCGATTGATCTTACACCAGACTTCAGTACATGGATGCTGAGGAAGACAGTATGAAAGCAGTGAGTGTGTGGGAGATACAGGGGTTTTGATGGCAGCATTAAGCGAGCACTAAACGTATATGAAGTCAGCAGGATCATATAAGCTTTCTTCATATCCTGGAACAACATGTGATGTTCCTGCTGGTCCTGCTAACCTGTTCACATTGGTCAAGCGGCCCAGGAAAGAATTTGCTGTGGGGTGTGTCAGACTTCAGTCAGTTCAGTGCCTTTAAATCATGAAGTGCTGGGTGAGGATCATATTTTCCTCAGTCAGCACTAGAGGATGAAAAAGAAGAGGAAGCTGCAGCTTCAAACGAACATGTTCACGCTTATTGTACTTCATACATTAAAGCTCAACTCAGGCTTTTTTACTTTTGCCTAATTCGGGAGGAAAACATCATGGAAGAAGCTTATAATTAGCCATGATTTGTGTGAAAACATGCCTGAAGTAGGCTATAGTTTAATACAATTAAAGACTATCGAAGACCAAAAAGAAACGTAAGCACGATGCATAAGTGCAAACGAAGACTTTGTCTTTACAGAAAGCTGAAAATGCAATCACACTATCTCTGATCTAGGGCTATTATGCATTAAATATCGCAGGCTGAGAGCTTTACCGGGATCACTATTCCTATTCAATCCATGGCCACATGATCAAGGACGTTGAGATACAACGACAAAGCCGATGATGAGCATTCAAAAGAGTTTGATAGATTGCCTCTGACTTTTTGAAGTCACTGATTGGTCTCAGACGTTACGACATTACAACACCTCGTCACCTATTCACCAGAAAATCAATCACGACTCTCTAAGTACAGACATTCAAGAAAGATAAGCTCTATTCATCATCGTTAAGATTCTAAATTTAACATACCTGTTTAACTATTCCCACATTTCTGGGGGAACATCTTATGCTATTTTAGCTATGTCTCGTGTTCAGGAGAGCTCTAGGAATGAATTTAAGTTTAATGGTAATAACAGGATGCTTCTTGCTCAAAAAACAAACAAAACCAAAAATATCTGTTTACTTCCTAATGGGATTAACCTGCTGGTTTCCATTTAGCAATGTCACAAGCTCTAATGGTTTTAATGGTTTTCGAGTGTGTGTTAGATATTGTTTCGATTATTTAGATGTTTAGATTGTCAGATCCAGTATATATACAGGGAATATTTATCAGAGATGGCAATGATCTGATACTGAAAATAGTGGATCAGATTCTGAAGAAAAACAAAGAATTCCATCTGATCCTTTAACTGGATTTGGAAAAGATTTTTTTTAAATTGTTTTACAAATAAAGAGACTTAACTGTATTTTGTCAGGATTGATTTAATTATATTTATGCTTTATAATGTATTATATTTATTTATTATGGTATAAATAAATTATAAATTAATTAAAATTAATTTTAAAATTAAAAATATAAATAAATTGACGTTTATCTAAACCGTGTTTTCATGTAAGTTGTGATTTTAATGTTTTTTAAATTTTGCTTTTATTTTGTAAAATTAATTTAGAAATTAAATGTTTTTAATTTAGAAAATTAAAAACATTTTTTTACGTGAAAAAATTAATATCAATATCAGCTGATACTCAAGATTTCAGTGTCAATATCAGTACAGGAAAAGAAAATGTTCCATCTGTAACATTTAAATGAACTAAATTAAATATTTTTAGCTTGAACTACATAAGCTGTATCTACTAACTAACTGTAATTGTCTTCCTGTTTTCATACGCACAGCCTGAAATGCAGGATTATATAACTAGTCTCTACTAGGTCCATTAAATCACAAGTGAACCACAGCTTATTACAATAATATTACCATCAGAGACCGTTAGACTTTTGAATCCCATTAGAAAACCATTAGGCACATCTAAAATCAGTCACACATAACCTGCTAAAACCATTAGGACCCATTAAACTGTGATACCAGCCCATTCAACAAAAATACCATTACACATGAACCTGAAATGATTTTCATATTTTGTTTTTCAAAGCAGGGGTTTGCTAAATAAAACAAGAAGGACATGGGAGGTCTAGTAAGAATGCTTCTCTTTGCAACATGGAATCGTGCATTATAACAAGCCGTGGTGCGAGTGTGTGAGTGTGTAAGACAGAGGCATAGTGCATATCATAAAACAGTAGAAATGTGTAGATGGCTTGGAAGAAGGAAAAACAAGGGGGAATGAAGCAATGCTCCGGCCCGTGGAAGGTCGATTCACCTCACTGAGCACATTATTGGCTAACACCCATCTGCTGATGGTCCGTCTCTGCTTCCTCCTCCACGTCTCCATGGTACTGCTCGTACGTGTCGTCATCGATGTCTGGAAGACCCAGGAGCTAGAAAACAACATTGTGTTCATTACACTGATTTTTTCAGTAAATACACTAAGACATTAAATACACTAAGACTAAGGACAGTCTATATTTTGACTAAATGTGACACATGTCCATTTTTTCCCACTCCCTAATATTTCAAGAACTGTGTGACAGACATATAGTATTTAAGTGTATCTATCTATCTATCTATCTATCTATCTATCTATCTATCTATCTATCTATCTATCTATCTAAAAATATCAAGTATCTATCTATCTATCTATCTATCTATCTATCTATCTATCTATCTATCTATCTATCTATATGGTGGCATTTATTTTGTAGGACATATATACTGTACATTTATAGGAGTCTTCAGTGTCAGAGCTTTTGTAACATACAGGAGGTTTTCCACTACAGGAAAGTCTTCAGGACACAGAAGAAAGAGTAAAAAAGAGTGAGGCAGGTGAGGAAAAGACTGCTTAACTTAAATGATAACATGAACATGTTTTTAAGACGTTTCACAATGTTAAACGTAATTATAAACTATTAAAGGTACAACATGTCATTCATTAATGATTCGTAATCATCTCAAATTGTTGTCGTGGATAAAGAATTAAACGGTTCAGGGTGTGCTGTTACGGGAAAATAATCATTGTAATGGTAAATCTGCTTCATGTCAGGTTGGGTTAGTCCACAAAGTTGTTGATTATTTTCCTATAACAGCATGTAACAGATGTTTATCAATTGCTACTTTGGTAGCAAGAATCCTCCTCATTCCATCTGCCCTCAGAGTCTCAGACTTCATCTAAAATCAACCCAGACTCAGAATTTCAGTCCAAGTGAGAATAAATAAGACCCGGATTTGTTCTCCTTCCACACTTCATTTGAGATCCAATACATATCCAGTGTAATGAGAGGAGTAAGGACTGATTTGTGTGGGGTTTTTTTACTCCTCAGCCTAACCTGCAGCCTCGAATCTGTCAGCACAGAATGTCAGTAATAGCTATAAAAACAGCAAGAGCGACTGTCCTGTTTTTACCTTCTCATCCCAATCATGAGCTAAAGATGAGCTTCGGCTGACCTCCAAAACAAGTCATGTCCTACTAAGCTGTTTATGTCATCGCTACTGTAATGCAGAATTGGCACAAATATGGCATTTTGGTGTTGTTGTTTATAATTTATTCAGGTTTCTCCTGAGCATGGTGTTATTGATTTGGACAGTGCTTATGCAGGTTATTTTTGGACAGACATTCGGTCAGACTAATGAGTGTTTTTCAGTCACTTGCAGTACAAACATGAGTGTGCATAAAGAAGCCAAAACAGATCTGAACAAGAAAATGGAACTGTGCTGTGAGGTTTTATAGATATCTAAGCAGAAATCTAAGCATTTCACTGTGTGGGTGTGGAAACCTGACTATTTTCTCCAAAAAGGAAGACTGCTGTTTTGCACAAACTATAGATTTTATTTGAAACCCTTCTGGTGACTGAGGAAACTGTGGAGTGAACACTATGTGATTTTCAAAAGAATAGCTCACTCTTTGGCTTAAATCATTTGAGAATAGTTGTTTGGTAGATCCCTGTTAAAGTGTCACTGATCCCTGATGGGAAACAATAAAAAGAGCAATAAGTGATAAATGTTATAGGAATATTATGTATATTTCCCATTGGAATGAATAAAGTATCTATCTATCTATCTATCTATCTATCTATCTATCTATCTATCTATCTATCTATCTATCTATCTATCTATCTATCAACCAACCTACTATCTATCTATCTATCTATCTATCTATCTATCTATCTATCTATCTATCAACCAACCTACTATCTATCTATCTATCTATCTATCTATCTATCTATCTATCTATCTATCTATCTATCTATCTATCTATCTATCTATCTATCTATCGACCAACCTACTATCTATCTATCTATCTATCTATCTATCTATCTATCTATCTATCTATCTATCTATCT
This sequence comes from Hemibagrus wyckioides, assembly GCF_019097595.1. Taxonomy (NCBI): domain Eukaryota; kingdom Metazoa; phylum Chordata; class Actinopteri; order Siluriformes; family Bagridae; genus Hemibagrus; species Hemibagrus wyckioides. The sequence goes on from NC_080733.1 coordinate 13,690,248, forward strand.
ATCTATCTATCTATCTATCGACCAACCTACTATCTATCTATCTATCTATCTATCGACCAACCTATCTATCTATCTATCTATCTATCTATCTATCTATCTATCTATCTATCTATCTATCTATCTATCTATCTATCTATCTATCGACCAACCTACTATCTATCTATCTATCTATCTATCTATCTATCTATCTATCTATCTATCTATCTATCTATCTATCTATCGACCAACCAACCTATCTATCTATCTATCTATCTATCTATCTATCTATCTATCTATCTATCTATCTATCTATCTATCTATCTATCTATCGACCAACCTATCTATCTATCTATCTATCTATCTATCTATCTATCTATCTATCTATCTATCTATCTATCTATCTATCTATCTATCTATCGACCAACCTACTATCTATCTATCTATCTATCTATCTATCTATCTATCTATCTATCTATCTATCTATCTATCTATCTATCGACCAACCAACCTATCTATCTATCTATCTATCTATCTATCTATCTATCTATCTATCTATCTATCTATCTATCTATCTATCTATCTATCTATCTATCAACCAACCAACCTATCTATCTATCTATCTATCTATCTATCTATCTATCTATCTATCTATCTATCTATCTATCTATCTATCTATCTATCTATCTATCGACCAACCTATCTATCTATCTATCTATCTATCTATCTATCTATCTATCTATCGACCAACCTACTATCTATCTATCTATCTATCTATCTATCTATCTATCTATCTATCTATCTATCTATCTATCTATCTATCTATCTATCGACCAACCAACCTATCTATCTATCTATCTATCTATCTATCTATCTATCTATCTATCTATCTATCTATCTATCTATCTATCTATCTATCTATCTATCTATCGACCAACCTATCTATCTATCTATCTATCTATCTATCTATCTATCTATCTATCTATCTATCTATCTATCTATCTATCTATCTATCTATCTATCGACCAACCTATCTATCTATCTATCTATCTATCTATCTATCTATCTATCTATCTATCTATCTATCTATCTATCTATCTATCAACCAACCTACTATCTATCTATCTATCTATCTATCTATCTATCTATCTATCTATCTATCTATCTATCTATCTATCTATCTATCGACCAACCTACTATCTATCTATCTATCTATCTATCTATCTATCTATCTATCTATCTATCTATCTATCTATCTATCTATCTATCTATCTATCTATCTATCTATCTATCAACCAACCTACTATCTATCTATCTATCTATCTATCTATCTATCTATCTATCTATCTATCTATCTATCTATCTATCTATCTATCTATCTATCTATCTATCTATCGACCAACCTACTATCTATCTATCTATCTATCTATCGACCAACCTATCTATCTATCTATCTATCTATCTATCTATCTATCTATCTATCTATCTATCTATCTATCGACCAACCTACTATCTATCTATCTATCTATCTATCTATCTATCTATCTATCTATCTATCTATCTATCTATCTATCGACCAACCAACCTATCTATCTATCTATCTATCTATCTATCTATCTATCTATCTATCTATCTATCTATCTATCTATCTATCTATCTATCGACCAACCTATCTATCTATCTATCTATCTATCTATCTATCTATCTATCTATCTATCGACCAACCTACTATCTATCTATCTATCTATCTATCTATCTATCTATCTATCTATCTATCTATCTATCTATCTATCTATCTATCGACCAACCAACCTATCTATCTATCTATCTATCTATCTATCTATCTATCTATCTATCTATCTATCTATCTATCTATCAACCAACCAACCTATCTATCTATCTATCTATCTATCTATCTATCTATCTATCTATCTATCTATCTATCTATCTATCTATCGACCAACCTATCTATCTATCTATCTATCTATCTATCTATCTATCTATCTATCGACCAACCTACTATCTATCTATCTATCTATCTATCTATCTATCTATCTATCTATCTATCTATCTATCTATCTATCTATCTATCTATCTATCGACCAACCTATCTATCTATCTATCTATCTATCTATCTATCTATCTATCTATCTATCTATCTATCTATCTATCTATCTATCTATCTATCGACCAACCTACTATCTATCTATCTATCTATCTATCTATCTATCT
>NC_080733.1:14009955-14049955 GCF_019097595.1 Hemibagrus wyckioides
ATCAGTAATGTTCTAGTGTTTTATCTGCTCAGAAACACTCGTTATGATCAAATATTAGTGTTAGAAACGAGCACAACACTACAACGTGCTGGACATGAGCGTTTCTCCAGAAGCACATTTAAAAGCCTGTGTAATGGGTGTTAAATAAATGTTTGTGACTTCATTATATAACCCTCTGTATTTTTAGTATATGTAAATATCTGTACTATAGCTATATAGATCATTTGAATCAGATTTAATTGTACAAAGCTGATTGAGTCCTACATACAGTAATTACTGCACTTTGTCCATCTCAGATAATATTTTTTGCCTGGAGATGTGCTATCAGAACTGGAATTTTACTGTAGGAGTGTTTCATGTTGTGTCTGTGTGCCTCACATGGGTTACTGTATTTCTTCAGAGATGTAGATGTTTGCAAATGTGAATTGCCAACCGAGTTGCACTTGTGTGCATTAAACTACTGAAGTCCAGCGACACTCCTTTTTCTACGAGCTGATACAGCACAGCCGAGGTCTGTTGGACGTTCCACTCTTTCCTGTGTCGTAGACTGCACTGTTTACAATTACACTAAGAGATTTATTTATTGATTTAATATCTTTTGTTTTTGTTAGTAGTGAATGCTTTTTGTTTTGCGCAGTAGAATGTTGCTCTTAAGTGCATATTTCTCATGCACTGTTACTGGTTGTAAATGTAGATCCTAAGACACTAAATCGGTAAATTTACTGCGTTCTGTGATGATTTTTTTTTTTTTACTTGAACAAAATGCAGCCGTCGAGAGTCCTTGTGGCAGACAGATCACTGAACAATTGGGCATTAATACTGCGCTTTTGTTTCCCTGTTGTTTAATTTGATTTTACATGCAGTGTGTGTCAATAAAGACTCAATCAATGGCATTGTTTCATGTTTTTTTCATACTCTGAGTGCTTGCTTATTAATAAAGAGATGACCTGATTTTTATCAATAGTGTTTCACTGATCTGCACCTGATATTTTGCTCATTTTAGTAAAACATTTAGCATTATTACAAAGACACATTGTCCCAGTGGAAATTTAAGGAAATATTCACCCAGTTTCTACTGGGAAACCTTGGGTCTTGCCATCCATGTGGATGTTACTTTGACATGTACCACCTAAACAGTATTCCCTGATGGCTGTAGCCTCTTTCAGCAGGATAATGTGCCGTGCCACAAAGCAAAAATGGTTCAGGAATGGTTTAATGATCACAACAATGAATTTGAGGTGTTGACTTGACCTCCAAATTCCCCAGATCTCAGTCCAGTCAAGCATCTGTGGGATGTGCTGAACAAAGTCCGATCCATGGAGGCCCCACCTCGCAACTAACATGATTTAAAGGATCTGCTGCTAACATCTTGGTACCATATACCACAGCATACCTTGAGGGATCTAGTGGAGTCCATGCCTCGATGGGTCAGGGCTGTTTTGGCAACAAAAGGGGGACCAACACAATATTTGGCAGGTGGTCATGATGTTATGGCTGATGTGTGTATATATATATGTATATACAGACGGACAGATATTCCTACTGGTTTGTAGGCAACTTATATGAAAATGAAACTATTTTAATAAGCGCTCCAGTTCCTACACCCATCAAAACACCCTCACTGCCACCCCCATGCTTCACATCTGAGATGGTCTTCTTCTGATTAAAAGCTTTTTCACCCTTTTCAAATCATACATACCACTGATCATTATGGCCAGTCAGTTTCATCTGACCACAAAACAGTTCTCCAAAAGGCTGGGGATCACCTACCTTTTAGCCTTCTGCCTTTTTTTTATGCTGTTCTTAGAAGAGGAGCACCTCCCTTGCATGACAGAACTCTCTTAATGATGCCTTCAACTTGTTCACCAGTTACATTGTTGTTGTTTTGGTATATAGTCAAATATTTCCAACCTCAGTTTACTAATCCCTGGGAATTCATTTTTATATTGGTGTTTGGAAATTGCTTCTAAGAAAGAACTGGACCTCTTTTTGAGAGAGAGGTCTTGGCCTAGATGCTTGAAGCTGCCCATGGTGTTAAGGGTAACAAGGTAGGTCTTTTTACAGCTGAAGGTGCTCCCAATTAACTAATAATTACCACAACTGACCAGTCATTAGTCATTATATTAATTTATGGAATCTTTTTAAATCCTCATGTAATGAAGTAAAGCTGAAATAAGTTGTTAGTACATTACCCCTGACGTGAGCAAGTTACACAAAAGAAATGTGTGATTACACGAAGTGTGTGAAGTCTTTAAAAATGAGACTGAATATTTTTAGCCTCAGTGTGTAAACTTTTGTTAGGGATTGGACCTGGAACTACGCATGTGATGTGTCATAGGTGTTTATAAGATATTCATTCCATGTATATTAAAATGTTCTCGCGCTTCATAGTCAAATAAAAAAAAAGCCCTGAGCTTTTATATACTCTGTAGATGTGAAACAAGAAATACTGAGTGAGACTGATTGAGAAGTGTTCCTACAGGCTGCAGTTCATTCAAGCGCCATTAGAGGGCGGCAGGTTCACACGGAAAAGCAAACAAAGCCTTTAGGAAAAGTTTGCCGACTTCTGAACAACATACTTCCTTTTCTTAAGTGGTATAGACTCATTAGATTTAATATGCTTTCATAGTGGTGGTTTTGGGAACGCGGCTTTTTGTTGTCAGTAATAAGGTTAAAGGTGTAGTAGAAGATATATATATGTTTTATTTTTATTATTATTATTATTATTATTATTATTATTATGACTGTTGTTGTTTTTGTAGTTATTACAGCAAACCTGTATTACTACATTATGACTCAATCAATCAAACTCGCATGCTGATGATTCAAGTATCATTAATAAATGAACAGAAAACTGATCATCCAAAACCAGCATTATGAATCAGAAGTGTTTTATAAGATTCTAATAACGTGAGATTTTACACATAAAAACTCAGTTTTATAAAGTTACTTGCAATAACTTATGTTACCACAAATATTTAATAATCTACTTTTCCCTTTCTTTACTTTTTCCTTATTGTGCCTATGAAGCCTCTCTTATTTTAATTCCAACTTTTTTAACTTTTTAAACCAGGAACTTCTTTTTCTTTTCGAGGCGATGTCCAGCTTGAGAGTGTCCAGGAGACTGGAGACACAGTGAAGATCTAGGATGAAGAGATGCAGAATTTCTCTCAAGCTCTCTACTGGTCACTGAGCTAAATATTAAACTAAGTGACCTCCTTCAGCTATTACCTCCTCTCTGTTTTCCCCAGAGTCACTGTGCTAAACACGAGATTCCCGAAAACAAAAATAATAATAATCTTTCATAAATTGTTCTCTACTGCTTTAAATCTGCGAGTTTTCTGCACTCGTTGATCAGTTTATTACATTGACACCCAGATTTCCGATGGATTGTCTGACTTGATGATTTTTCCGAAAAGAAGTTTTTCATTAAATATTTTAAAATAAAAGCAAAAAGGCGCGTGCACACATACACTTGCGTCATTTATTTTAACTGTAAGCTTGATCTGCATATCACTTAATACTTTACCCCAAAAAATAAAGTGACAAGTTGAATTAAATGAGTTTAAGGAAGGAATTAGGACTAGGTCGATATTTAGATTTAGCTGGTTTAAAAAAAAAAATTAAATAAAATAATAAAATAATAATAATAGCATTATTATTATTATTATTATTATTATTATTATTATTATTATTATTATTATAAAGGTTTGATTTATATATTTTTTAAAGTAGCCTATTCCAATAGTGAACTTTAAATCAAACATTTGTATTATGTAAAACGTATTTATTATTATTATTATTATTATTATTATTATTATTATTATTATTATTATTATTATTATTTTAGGAGATTTCTTTCTGTGTGATGAAATGCTCCCGAAAAAAAGTTTTAAAACTTAGCTAGTTTGCTTTATAAAATTCTAAAGAAATACTAATCGAATAATAAGGTTTTTTTTAACATACACAGCCGCAGTTCACAATGCAACACACGCACAAAAAAATACAATTTAGTTTCGTTTCAGTGCTGCATAAAGAGAGCGAATAAGAACAAACGAGAAGTGAATTTACTTTGTAGTCAAACTCAATCTGACTTTATTAAGAGATATTAACCTTAAAACCAATCGTCAGTAAATACAAACACACATGCGCAATTAAATTAAACAAACAAAAAAACGATTAAATAAAATTAAAAAAGAAGAAGGAAAGATTAACAACCTGATAGAAATGATCCTATTCTAAAATCATAAATATAAATTCAAAGTGCGACTCTGATAGACTTCAAAGTACAGTTGAAACTCGTGGATAAATAAAACTGAGACACACACTGTATGTACAACTTTTCAGTTTGTTTTCCAGGAGAAACTGAACATGTCAACGCACTGTAGGAAATATCTGAGCAGTTTCGAGTCACAAAGAAATGAAAAACTACGGTACAAAACCACACTGAGATTGGATTCTTTAAATTTGCTTGATTACAATTCACAAGTGTCCTAAAGGCCATTAAGCCTTTCTTCTGTGACAACTAAGCAACATTTTTGATCGATATTTGTTTTAGGCAAACACCATTCACCATGAGCTTTTAAAATATCAGATGTACTCAGTGCTGTCTTGCTGAGTTTATGGTGTACTGTTTTACCATAAAGTAAACAGCTTTTCTTTAAATATGAAGAGTAAAGTGCCTCAGTATAGTTAAATCAAACAAGACATTTCATAGTAAACCTAAATATATACAGTAAACATAAGGGTGTTTTTCGTTGAAGTTTCTTTGACGCATGAAGTTCTCCAGGCTTTATAGTGTAGGCTACTGGAAGTTGTCTCTGCTCCCTGTCTGTGTTTATGAAGACACCTGAGACTTTTGGATAAAATATTAGATAACATTTTAAAAAGTTTTTTTTATGGACGTTCTGTATTGGACTTATAGAAGTAGGCTTACTGACACAGCCGCAACGCAGTTTTACCCTTTATTTTACAAATTCAGATTGTTCAGTTGATTGAATTGTGGCCGTTCGTGCTTGCCGTCTGGACTGGATCCGTAGTGTGCAGCGTTATCCGGGGACTGACACGCAGGGCTGCCCGGCGCGCTCTGCTCGCTGTCGGTGTCGCTGCCCTTTTTGCACACGCCTCCGTTCGGTGCTGAATTTTCGGTGCCACCGGCGCTGTGCGTCTTCACATGTTTGCTGAGGTGGTCGCTGCGCATGAAGCGCTTGTTGCACACGGGGCAGGCAAAGCGCTTCTCGCCAGTGTGTGTGCGCAAGTGCCTCTGGAGCTCGTCGGAGCGTGTGAACCTCTTGCCGCAAAACAACCAGTTGCACACGAACGGCCTCTCGCCCGTGTGCCAGCGCAAGTGCGCCTTCAGGTGAGACGTCTTGCCGTAGACTTTACCGCAACCCGGGATATGGCAACTGTGCAGCCCTTTGCGCCGCAGGCTCGCCCCTGCCGGTCCAAGCCGTTCAGCCTCTTGGCAGTTTGGGCAATCGCAGGTCGCCCTGCCCGCATAGCGTCTTGCAGACGAGCGTGGAGAACCCGCGAGGGCAACAGCGGGCGGTGCGGTTAGGACAGCTCCGCTGGCGCCTGCTACGGAGCTTGGGTTAGAGTCCGGGTACGAGGCCGGCAATACGGGCTTGAATCCGTCCACTAGGTGCTGACCGCCGGCCAGCAGGTGCGGCGATGAAGCAGCGCTGAACGCGGAGTGGCCGAGCGCCGCCGAGTAGTCCGAGTTGTAGCCTCCCAACGGAGAATGCAGCGAGGTCTGGAGGCCATTGGCGCTCAGCGGATTGTCGATCCAACCGGTGCCCACGTCCCACCAGCCCGAGGCGCCGGCCGATGCGCCCACGTCCCCGGCAGCGATGCCCGACTTGAACCAAGAGTCGTACGCGTGCGCGACGCCCATCCTCGGGTAGATGCCCTGCAGGCTGTCCACTGAAGTGTGCACTTTGGAGATGAACACGGGCTGTGAACTCGGCTCCTGAGATCCTCCTGAGATGGACACAGAAGTCTGAAACGCGGAGTAATCGCTCCCGAAGGGGCTCCCGGACGCGCTGCTGGTTGTTAGTGAGAAAGCACTGGAAACTGGAGAACCATTTGCGCTAAAGGTTTCCGCCAGGCCGCTCCCGCCTCGAGACGACAGACTCGATCCGAGACTGCAGCTTCCCGGAGAGCCTCTTTTCCAAGGATGGAAGCCTTTCCCAAATGAAGCGCTGTCCGATATCATGGCAGATGTAGGGCTCGGGCTGCCTATTTTATTACAGGTTGCAGCCAACATGGCTAAAGGAGTAGATCCAAACTTGGGCTCTTCCTGGAGTGATTACAAATAACAAACACAAACATGTTAAACCACAGAGAAAGAAAAACGTAAATAGAAAATAATTCTACAAATAGATAAGGTCTTTAAGTTGGTTTAGAAAAGAAAAGTATTATAATTATACTATAATGCGTTGCATTGTTCTGCATGTTCTTTTTATAAGCAGCATATTCCCTCCAAACGAAACGCGACGCTATTCATGGAACATTATACAAATTAAAATAGTAGAATTTAACTACTGTGCATGTAAATATGTATATAAAAATATCTCTGTTCTTTTTATTTGATTTTTTTAAATACAGCTATGCAGGTTTATTTCAGACTCGTGTTTTCAACTACGAACGAGATAAACTATTTCTGGAAAAAACGAAAGTAAAAAAAAATATCATTCAGAAGTAAACAATAAGCTCTTACTCACCCCTAGAAGTGAAGTTGCCATCCCAGAAGTGTCCACCTTTGAGAATACCTTTACATTTATAGGCTACGTGCTTGTTCGGGGTGTTTTTTTAAAGGAGTATTGTCATGCACTGATGCTCGCCTCCCCTTACCCTGTGCTAGTTGTAGCTACTCTCTAGCTTTGAAGTTCTGCAGGCTCGGCTTTCCACCAATCAGCGTCGTGGAAGCCGTGACGTCATCGCCGCTGACGTCCTCTGCCCTTCGAGCTTCTCAACGCAAGTGCAGATGTTAAAGCCTACAAGTGGGCGTGGCCGCAGAGTGAAGCGCAATCCGGTCATCCTTTCTGATGGGGATCTCCCTCTCTTCTCTATGAGGACCTGCAACGAATGTCTTTAACGCAGCAACGATTTATACGCGAATCTATCAAATCATGGCAGCCATATTCTTTTATTATTAGGCCTATAATATTTCCAAGGGTTTTTTTTTTTTTTTTTACTAGGTTGTAAACACTATGTCAGTGCCACCATAAAACGTGGCACTGACACAGTAGTGTTTACATACCCGTGACGAAGAAATAAAAACGGAACTAAACTGTACCTTTTCTTGTTATTGCACTCTCAGAAATATTCTAATCCCAAAACTGAACACCTTTAAATATTAAAATAAGCGTCAAGGGAACTTTGTTTGTAAAACTGTGCCAGTTTATTAGCGATCCTGTGTAAAGCACCAACCAACGCTTACCATCCTCACTGACACATTCTTGTCACGTGCATGGGTCCAGGGTTAGAGTTAGATAAGGAGACATGTTTTCTACCCTTTCTAATGATTCATTTTGCACGTGGCGTGGTTTACCTTAATTTAGCTTTTAGATTAAAGCTTTAAATGGACATGAATGTACCTTCAGGCCACCTTAAATTATGTAAGCTTACATACTAAATGTACAAACTTGCTGGTACCTCACCATCCGAACACTGATGTACCTTTATTTCTGAGACTGGGTAAGTACCATTATATTTTGTACATTTAAATTCTAAGATACCTGGAAATGTGGTACTTTATAGTTGAAGCTTTGGGAATAAAGTTTTAAAGGTGCATTTTTTCTTATCTTTCTATGTAAAATATTAAGTGTAAGCCCACGTTAGTGGCAAGGAATAGTACAGTGTAGTACCCTATGTTATGGGAGCGTGTCAGTGAAGATGGTAAGATTTGCTTCTGTCCACAGCATCACTTACAAAGGTTACTCAGGGACAGCTAGATAAGGATATACTCTCTTGTAGGGGTTCTATATGGAAACCGAAGGTCATTTAGGGGTTTGTTTTGCGTTTTAGTTTTATCTTAATTTTTTTGCTTGGATGTCAGTCCTCATACACGGATCCTAATAATTATGTGTAATCTGTGAAGTGGGGCTCACGGGTCATTGTGCCTTGTGAGGGCGTGGTCGACCAGCCCAATGGGCGGAAGTGGGTGTGCACATTTACATCAAGGTGAACTTTTGGACTATCCCATTATTTTAGACGTTTGTTTAATTCCTCAAAAGGGGTTTAGATCCTTTGCTTTTTAGAAGAGAGATACTTGGAAAGACCCTTTCGAAAGGGGAATCCTCTGTTATAGGGTTCTACATCGGACAAAACAATAATAAAATAATAAAATAAATAAATAACCATTTATATGTTGCATAATTTTTTTGTCATGATAATTTATAGGTCAATGCAAATAATGTAGATATCATTTATTATTATTATTATTATTATTATTATTATTATTATTAATAATAATAATAATAATAATAATAATAGGCTACAGAAGAAGAAGAACAAGAAGAAGAAGGGGGGAAACAATTATATCTAAATGTAAGACTCCTGAAGTGAACTGAAACGAATTGAATCCATTAACATGCGCTGCACGAAGACAGCCTACATTTCATTTGAAATTCAAATTTAATAAAGTGGCGTGTTTTAATCACGCGTAGTTTTATTTGCCTGATATGACGTGTATCCTGACCGGGCCTGCGCTGTTTGACCAAGCTGGTTACAGTGAAAGAGAAAGACACAACACAAGTCTATTAAATCCCAGTATAGCTTTATCTGGACATCAGATTGCGCCCAGTGTGGCCAGGGCACTCTCGAGAGGCTGTCAGAAAAAAAAGTGCGAAATATGCGATGTTACATTTTTAAACATTGCTATGATGAAGTCATAAATCATAAATCGGCCTGTGTAAGTGTTATTTATTTTAATGATCTAAACATTCGTCCAGTTCTTGCACTCTTGAAATCCGACAATCATCTTTATTTTTTTTTTACTTAGCATTTTTGATCTAGCTGCTGAAACTGTTGTTTACATTTTTGCCATATGAAAGTCATTTTTGTTTCTGCAAAGAATCATTTGATGATTTGTTCTTGAACCATTTTGTTTTCTGGCATAAATGTAAAGAATTAATGATAAATATAGTTTAAAATGTTCTTAATAGAGATTATAGAGAACTTTTTTTCCCCAGGCAGACATGATTAGATTAGTTTGAATGACTCATTTATTTTCAGAAATGTTTGTTTCGCGTTTGATTTATGATTAAATATTTAAGAAGCTTCAGTGTATAGTGAAAATTATACAGAAAAAGATCAGAGAAGTTGACATGGTTAAAAAAACAAACACATCTGAAATCTGTTATTGCTTTAACTTTGCGCAGAATACGCATTGTGTGTAGTCACATCTCTCTCTCTCTCTCTCTCTCTCTCTGTGTATGTGTGTGTGTGTGTGTGTGTGCATATAGTCTTCAGTGATTTTCTCATGCATCTACAGTGCCATAAGGTCACCATCATTCACCCCTGTCGCAAACTTCAAAGCCCGGTGTACAGGTTGAGCTAAACTGCAGGCCGGTCCGGAACAGATGTTCCGTCTTTTCAGCTTCTCTATTCCCACACGAATGGCGGTGGATATCGCGCTCGTGAATCCCCGTTTGAAACCTGTTCCCTTCGCGGCTTCATAATGAGCGCATTATCACGGACCAGCGCGCGCGGACAAAACGCAGCGCGATTCGCGTGCTTTCGAACAATCCTGCGGGGGAAGAGAAAACACACACACACACACACAAATGCCCGCTTGGCTCTAATGTCATGAAAAAATGGCAAGAGGGCGATTTAATTGCTGTTTTGATGCTGAAAAATTCTTCTAATGCAATGCAAGTTTTTTTTTTTGTTAAAAATTCAGGTCACTCAAGCAAATGGGGGATTTTTTTTAAATAGCCCACCTCCCCCTCACCTAATTATATGCATTTTATTTATTTAATTTTGCGTTTTCTTATTATATATTTATTTTTTTTTAGAATTCAAATACATATTAATAAAAAAATATATATTTGTTATGAAAGCGCGCTACTCAAACCGCTGTAATTACGCGCCATGCAATTAGCTGGCCATCATAAAGAAATTAGCGCGCGCAATGTTGCGTGAAATAGCAGGCTATAAAATATCATACGAAGCACACAAACAACATGAATCGAGATGACCAGCATGCTCACACATTTCTCATTTTAACAAGCACACGCTGTGCTCCACATAATAAAACGCTCAAAGAATCATGCGTGTATATCCTTTATGTCTTATTATGCTTTTTTACATATGTTCTCCCAGTCGTTAGTGACCCCACCCCCCACCCCCAAGGGCTTAAACATAGATTGTCAAAGAACTCATGCTAAAACAACAGCATCCTGAAAGGAAAAAAATACTACTGAGAAAGTTGTTGATGGACGCCTGTGTAACTGTTAAGAGCAAATGTCTGAAGGCTGAGTAATCCAACATCACTGAGCTCTAAAGGTGTTCATGCAAAAACGCACTCTGGATATATTTAAAACGTCTCTTTGCTTTCAATAAAATGTGAGAATCATTTATAGATCACAGAATATACATTCTGTACATTCCAGCAAATAAAACCCTTTTTTGTTGTTGTTTTTCAGTCACGTGAAAAGCAAATTTGACCTACAGAATTATTTATACACCGCAGAATGTTTGCTTTTTTTTGCAGTCACGTGCAGAAAAGGTGATTTTATTTGTTTGATTCGTTGTCTAGTTTTATCTTTTATTAGTTGTTCGTGACTGAAAGATTGTGACGCAATGCTCTGAGATCAGTCCACCGTAGGGCAATTCTTTATCACCTGAAAAAAAGTTTCAGAAAACCTTTCGTCACGTGATCACAACCCACACCTTACCTAATAAAGTTACAGAAAAGTCACCCGTGAATCATGTGCTAACTGTCACGTGAATGCCCCACGTCTATACGATCACACGTGCATGTTTTGATTTCATTTTTGAAGTTGCGATTTTCTGACCCGATTACTACTTTTGGTTTTGTACGTGAACACGTGGTAATGTCACGTGATTTGAGTTCGCGTGCACAACGGGGTGAATTGCACCTTCATTTTTGTTTTGTTTTTTTACTCAGATAATCATATGTGTGTGTGTGAGGGGGAAAAGGGTTAATTACGTCAAGCATTTGTTTCAAGTACATCATATAATATAATAGTTCACATAATATAATAATTAATTAATAGGAAACACGCAAAAAAAAAAACCCTTAGTGACAAACATTATCAATTGAATATGGATAAAGTATTTCATGAGTCTCAGGGTGTGACCACATGGGTTGGCACAGGGTGGCAGCTGCTACCCTTGAAATAAGCTTTGCCACAATAATAACAACCCCAACTCTGATCTGCCTCTGAGATTTATTACTCAACTGCAATGCATGTAATATGTTGAGGTATATCATCAGTGTAAGTAATTTGACCTTCACTGATCATGAGAAATCACAGTGTAGAGACATAAGATGCAGGCCATGGAGACACAATTTAATGGCATGATTATTATTATTTTTTTTTTACATATTATTTTGTTTATATTAATTGAACTATTAAAATTGTGGGTAGGATTGCCTAGTGATTGTATGGGTTACTTTGTCATTCTCCAGTTACCTCTAAGTGAACGAGTTTTTGTGTGACCTGAGACGGACTGGTGTCTCATTCAGGGTGTATTCTGCAATGGAAACAGCTAGGGGTTTGATGAAGATGAAAAAATGAATGAATCTTCAATTTAATTCCTTCTCCTGTTGGTCTGAGGTTATTATAAGTAATTTAATAATAATCTCATTAGTAAACTGTTAATAACATGACTTTTATTTGAAGCCTAAATAAACATTAATAATAATAATAATAATAATAATAATTATTATTATTATTATTATTATTATTATTATTATTATTATTATTATTATTATACATAGTAGTATGACTTCCCAGTATTCTATAGTGTACTTGAAATGCACTGCAACAGGTAAGAATCTAAATCATACAGTATGTCCTAACAATATATATAACGTTTAAAATCGTGTTTTCTAAGAAACCAATTCTTTGATTCAGGATTTTTTTATTAAACACAAACAGGGAGTCAGAGTTTAATTTTGCCTCACTTAATAAACAACACTTTAGCATATTTAACTGTACCATAGATATTTCCAATTATTTGGACATACCACTTAGTATGAAAGTTTCAAATGATTTCAATGACCTCTCTTAAATGATTTTAACGGCCTGACCTGTTTCTGTCTGTACTCAGTCTGCTCTTAGAGAGAAACAAGGTTTGCAGCTGTGTCAGCATGTGTAAGCAAGTGTAAATGTGTGTGTGTGTGAGGAGGAGATGGACCGACAGCTTCCTGTAATTATCCTCTTGAGAGGCCTTGTTTCTCGTCCCGGGGACATAATGGCGGAAGTTATTCGCTGTCTATCATCAGCGGAAAGAGGGAGTGATGCGTAAGGAATGAGATGAAGGATAAAAAAAAGTGTCAGCCTGACGACTCAGCTCACAGAGCGCTAAGGGGGAGTGGCCACATATCATATTCACGAAGGCTACCTGTCAGAGGAAAGTGTGATGTAGGGGCAGATATAATCCAGTATATAGAGAGCTACTGTCCACGGAGATGAAACTTCTCGGAGTGTGCTGATAAACATCTTAAATAACATTTTGATGCTTCAGATTTTTATCTTTTGCGTTTGGACCACTTCGGAGAGAGCAAACAAGCTTATAGAGAAGCAGTCTCTTAATTCCTCCAGGCTTCATTCCTATATTGAATGGAGTGACAGTATCATTTCATTAGAGTGAGAGACACCTCCTGTGTCCTGTCTGTGTTGGCCCCAAGTGAATAAACAGGCATCCACCAGAGAGCTACAATGACTTAATTAGAGTTCAGAGCAGCAGATTTCCCAGAGGAGAAAGACTCTCTCTCTCTCTCTCTCTCTCTCTCTCCTCCTCTCCAGTTGTCATATATTAAGCGGGATGTGTATTGTTTTTAATCAGACAGTAGCCTTTAGTGGAGGTGATAATTTATACTGGACTGATTTATGCTGGATTGACCGCGACTGAAGATGGCTAATCTTGGTAGAATGGTGAAAACATGCTCATGGGGGTTACAGAGGTCAGGAATTATCAGCTGAGGGTGTGTATAGTGAAGGTAATGTAATTACTGCTACAGTCAGGTCTTGTACACAAACACACATATAGTTAAATGAAAAATCTTCCCTGAATGATTTGCATGTCAATCTTTATTCATTAGCCTTAACATCGTCTTCAGTTGTATCCAAGATTTATATTGTTCAGAGCTTTTTTAGTTTAAACTTCTTTCATTGACATCTTGGTCTTTTTTAAATCATGGTGCATTTTACCCATTTTATGCCATTCTTCTTGCTGATTGTGGAACCAGTGGGGTTTAATCCTTGCTTTAGTTACCTAACAAGAATAGTGCGGCAGAGCTTTAGTCCTTCATTCTGTCCAGATTTCTCGTCTCACTTCTCACATCTGTACATTCTGCAGATCAGCTCCTACAACTTCATGCTTCATGCTAATACCATCATCAAGCACGTAGAGAGCTAACTAGCTAAGCTGAGCCTGTGTCATAACTCAGAACAAGTGCTCTTTAAGGCTGTGTTGCTCCAACATCATGCTGGATTTCTCATTAATATGAGCTTGGACGTGACTGCAAAATGGTGGATGAGAAAGAAAGCTCTTGTTTTTAGAAGCCTGGCTGTTATCCCTGATGTTTAAGACTGATTACATTTTTCTGGTCTTTTCAATACTATAGTAACTGTGGTAACAATAAAAATGCCCCCCAAACCCCCCTCCCCCCAATTTCACCCACAACTCCACCCCCAAATCACTTCACAAGTATTTCAATAGAAAGATATTTAACATGTTTCAGGGTGAAGGTCTCCTTCAAGTCAACAGCTACACAGTTCTGTGCTTCTAAATTGTTGTGCCCTAAAGCAACCCTTCTTCAAAATCTGTCAATGAATTTATGCCTCACATATCAGATAGAAACCTGGTACATGTACCCAAATTTTTTTTAAATGTCCCTAAACCAGTTGTTAGGTTTGTTTTGTCATGTATGAACTACAACAAGCTCGAGGAAGTGGTTACAGCCCACTTCCAAGGAAAACCCAGTACATTTTAAGTGCAGTGAAACTATAATTCAAGCCTCAGTCCAACTGAATGGAGCATGCTGGGAATTACGGACTTTAGGCCACATTTCTTTTGACATGCAAGCTGCTTAAGTGAGTGCCAGAGGTGTTGTAATGCTGTGGGAGTAGAATATTCTGTAGAATATAAATAGGGCTTAAGATTATAGATGTTAAACCTGAGTAGACAATGTAATAGCAAAACAAACGAGAAAAATGGATCGTCTTTTCAGATCCCGACCGAAACATTTCAACATATTAACTGTAAAATAGAAAGCTTTCAAAAGTTTTATTTCTTTAATTTTCTTTTAATTTAGATTTTTAAATATGAAATAGATATTAATATAATATTGTATTGCATGCATAGTGCTTTAACGCCCTATAAGATTAGTTTGAACATTCTTGCATGTACTTTTCTATGCACATACTGACATAACCTTATATATTGATTGATTTATTGATTTTTAATTTATTGACACATTTATAGGTACTTGTTCATTTACCCAGTTTCTACTGTTTGCTCTATCTATCTATCTATCTATCTATCTATCTATCTATCTATCTATCTATCTATCTATCTATCTATCTATCTATCTATCTATCTATCTACATCTCTCTCTCTCTCGCTCTCTATCTATCTATCTATCTATCTATCTATCTATCTATCTATCTATCTATCTATCTATCTATCTATCTATCTATCTATCTATCTATCTATCTATCTATCTATCTATCTATCTATTTGATAAACATAAATAGCTAATTTGTCCACTAACCTTTTACGTTTAATACTAAATATTTAGAAGAATATGTAATAAATAAGCAGGTAGAACATTGAGATGCTCTATAACCAACCAAACAAACCAACCAACCAAACAAACAAACAAACAAATAAACAGGCAAAGAAACAACCAATCAATCAACCAACCAAATAAATAAATAAATAAATAAATAACCAACCAACCAACCAACCAAACAAACAAATAAAAGACACCCAACCAGCCAAACAAACAAACAAACAAACAAATAACCAACAAACAATAAATAAACAGGCAAACCAATAGATAGATAGATAGATAGATAGATAGATAGATAGATAGATAGATAGATAGATAGATAGATAGATAGATAGATAGATAGATAAATAAATAAACAAATAAATAAATAATGAGTTATTTAGTGTTTTTGTACTGATTTCTGTGTGGAATTAAATCATTTCAAGTAACAAACAAACTAAAATATCAGACATGAATGACTCAAACAGATGAGCAGATGAAAAAGCATCCACTGCAGATGTGCATCCACTGCAGATGTGCTGATGTGTCTGAAGTGTCTGTTTAAATAAATGAGGTTGCTAATTTAATTACACTGAGCCAAGCAGGTCAGAGTCTAAAATATTATAAGGTCCCTGTACCACACACAGCTCAGTGGGCTCCTGCCACAGCTAGTTAACCCTTGTGTGTGTGTATATGTGTGTGTGTGTGTGTGTGTGTGTGTGCCCCTTATCATTCAGACTGAATCACAGAGTGACTGCAGGGAATTATAGGTCAGCTCTGACAATCATAGGTCCAATCATAAGAACATCATCCCAATCAGCAGCCTTGTCTCACCGTAGACCCAACAAAAGCCTGCTTCGCCATCAACAAGTGTAAATTGAGTTTGTATAGGGGCAGGGGTGAGTGGTGCGTTTAAGGACATGGGGGACAGTGGACAAGGAGGACACGAGGGCTGTGGAAGGGATTAGGAATTTCTTTATTAAAAGAGTTTGAAACGTTTGATTATGTTTAGTAATGGAAATGAAATTTATTGAGACTTGGCTGTCTAGTTTTTAGGGCAGGAGTGTGTGTGTGTGTGTGTGTGAGTGTGTGTGAGTGTGTGTGTCTGTGTGTGTCTCATTCTGGTTTAATCACAGCTTTCCCTCAGCCCTTATTGAAAATCGTCCCATGGAAGGTGTTAGCGGCGGCTGTCCAAGGTTAAATGAAATTGCAGTTTGTCAGAATTTTTCTGTGAGAGTGAGAGAGAGAAAACACACACACACAAAAAGAGAGAGAGAGAGAGAGAGAGGTGCTTCCCCTCACCAGACCAGTGATGAATGCCGAGAGCGATCAACACAAGAGCTTCATTAAGCCATACATCACAGGGGCAATTTAACATGTCTTCACATCTGCTGTCTCTCATCCCCCCATCACCCACTCTATGTGTGTGTGTGTGTGTGAGTGTGTGTGTGTGTGTGTGAGTATGTGTGAGAGGGAGGGTGAATAAGAGAGATTCTCCCCATGGTCTTGGCTGTCAGCAGGCAGAGATATTTATCCATGGTGGCATCAACGAGCCTTCGTGTGTGTTGACACGGGGCTTTTGGTCTGTTTGTGAAAGCATTGCAGAAGTCTCTTTCTCTCTCTCTCTCTCTCTCTCTCTCTCTCTCACACACACACACACACACATCTTTGCAGCTGCTAACGTGTTGCTGATCTATGTCTGTATGTTAGAATAAGAGAGAGCATGGTGTGTGTGTTTGTGTGTGTGTGTGTGTATGTGTGTGTGTGTGTGTGTGGTCAGCTCAGTAGTTCATGTTGACAGCTACTCTGTTCAAAGCCATTGATCTGTATTAATACTGAAATAGAGAACTTTTCTGCTTTTATGTTGCCTCATTCACATCTTGTCCATTTCGCCGTTATGAGGGAAAGTGGTTGCTCACTTCTTTCAAAAAACTTCACCAAAAACCTTACACAAGGATTGCAACAGGAGTGTGTGACAGTTTTCACCTAACGGTCACTACTTTCACTTATTTGAGAAGTTTTATTTTCATTTTCTTTTGTTGATTTCGCTGACTCGGGTTAATGTTAGCATTTAGTATATTCATAGAAGTAGCTATATTAATAACTATGTCAGTAGAAGAGCTCACAAGGCATAAGAAGTGTGTGTGTGTGTGTGTGGCCTTCGTTGTCACTCTTAGTAATTAGACACAGCAGTTTTTTATGTACTGATTCATTTTGCTACAGTCAGTTCATAATAATTGTTTAATATTAAACCTGATCCACATTTATTCACACACACACACACACACACACACTTCTCATGTAATATGAAGACTCATAAGTCATAGTCTTGTGTGTGTGTGTGTGTGTGTGTGTGTGTATGTGCGTGTGTGTGTATATGTGTATGTGTGTGTGTGTGTGTGTGTTTAGACCACCAAAGATTTCCCCAGTGTACATCATGTACATTAGACTGTCACTCAGCTCCTCTTCGAACCATCTGGGTGCTGACACTGACACAGTGACAAATATTAAACACACACACACACACACACCCGTGTTGAAATTATTGTACATGATTGTCCCTCACTCTCTCTCTCTCTCTCTCTCTCTGTCTCTCTCACACACACACACACAGACACACACACACACAGACACACACACACACACACCCATGTTGAAATTATTGTACATGATTGTCCCTCACTCTCTCTCTCTCTCTGTCTCTCACACACACACACACACACACAGACACACACACACACACACACACCCATGTTGAAATTATTGTACATGATTGTCCCTCTCTCTCTCTCTCTCTCTCTCTCTCTCTCTCACTCTCTCTCACACACACACACACACACACACACACACACACACACACACACACAAAATCTATTTTTTTGTCTATATTCCCAGCTCCAATTTGTGCCACAATAAATCATGGGCAACATTTTTTGACCCAATGTCTATCTCAGATATCTGTATCTGAGCCTATGTTTGATTACCGCACATAAAACACTCCCTGTACTGAGAAATACAATAATAATAATAATAATAATAATAATAATAATAATAATAATAATAATAATAATTTAATAATAAGATTATTTTGTCATGAATCTTTACACTAGTAGCATTACTAGCTATTGAATTTGGGTAATATTACATCTAGACATTGAGAAACAAAGGAGTGAAAATAGCTAGCGAGCAAAAATCTCCATAAAATGGTGTCATATTTTCCCCCATTGTGTTGCCATCCACCATATGCTCATGGATTGGTTTCATTTCAAATCCTTTACCTCTTTACCTCTATACTTGCTTTGTTGCCCAACTGTGTTCACCTGTTCTGTGTTTATTATTACTTCCATGAGGATTTTGGATATTCAAAGCAACAATGCCAACCCTAGGTGGACTTTGAGGACGATAACAACCTCCTAATTAATACACACACTAACATTCTACATATGCTGTATCTGCATCACACAACTGACTGTACATGACTGCAGAAAGGACATTATTCATAATCACACTCTCCGGTATCACCCAAATGAGGATGAGGTTCCCTTTTGAGTCTGGTTCCTCTTAAGGTTTCTTTCTCATACCATCTAAGGGATTTTGTCTAAAATCTAGGACTTTTTGCACTACTTTGTTTCTTATGTCCTGTAAAGCTGCTTTGAGACAATGTACAAATAAAATAGAATTGAATTGAATTAACCCTGCTGTGTTAAGTTGCAAAGTCTTACAGTATTTTTTTACTGGGAATTTCTTTTTCATTCTTGGTTCATTCTGGTTTCAGACTCTTGCCTGTACAATGTCATGGATTATGGTTTATCCCTGTAGCATTAACCAAAGAATTCATGTCACTTTATAATACTAGAATGTCACTATATATGATGAACCTAAACAGCTAGGTGGCTAACTAACTACTAAGTATTTAGAAGAATAAATAGAAAGTACATTGAGATTCTCCAATACACACCATATACACTATATGCATTATTTCTAATAATGAGTTCAGAGAATGTTAAAACACAGACTTTCCATCACTTGAATGAATGCAGTACAAACTTGTGGCTTTGTGGTTTTCTCTGTTCAGACCCACACACCACCACTGGGAGCACAAAACCACACATTTGTCTCATCTCTGAATTAAATTATCGCTCCATTTATTTGCTGACCAAATAACCTGACCATAAAACTGACCAAAGAAGTCATGAAAGTGTTGAAAATATATAACTGTAATAAATGAATTTTGAGTAAACAGGGTTTTCTTCTCCTTTCTCATTACATGGAAATATGTTGAAATTATTGTACATGATTATCTCTCACACACACACACACACACACACACAGTAGATGAGATGGATGGAGATGAAGTTGAAAAATAATAACTCATTCCTTTATTTGTGAAGAACTTTCTCTCTAAACATCCTCAGCTACTTCCTGTCTGGAAGAAGTCTCTGATTCTGCTCTTGTAGTAAGCCGAAAGAGTTAAGGTTGTGTGTTTGTGTTTGCGCGTGTTAAATCATGATCATCCGTGTTCATCTCTGCCCCGTGTCACACGACGTAGATTAATGGGTAGATGACAGATGACTCCATACAAACATGGCATCAGCAACCAGCATCATTCCATTTAACTGCAATTACACACACTGCTTTTTTCATCACAATCTGACGGAGCAATATTAATCATAGGCACAGCTGGTGGGAGCGTTGCCCCTGTGAGTGTGTGTGTGTGTGAGTGTATGTCTGTGTGCATCAAACACCAGCCTCTAGATTCACTGATTGACAATTTGCTAAGCTTTAAAGCTACAGCTTTGTCAGCTCAGGGATGAACACTGTGATTTCTCTGATATATATATACATATACTGTATATATTATTCTTGTTCTTTGGCATTTATAAAAAAACTAAAAACAGCTCTTAGTGAGCCCTGGTTTGTATTTATCCATCTGCTTCATCCCAGATGGTTAGCGAATGGTCAAAGCAAGAATACAAACAAGGACTCCTGGTTTCAAATGAAACCACATGTTCATTGAGATGAGATTGCTTGATGGAACTATTTGTCACTGGATGAGTCGAGTCTGCTGCAGCCCAGATCTCCATATGAATAATGGATGTCCCTGGGATCCATTTAAAAGTCAATATGAAGTGTGCAGTGGGGTGACATTATGAAAAACACAAACTTACAGGAGGGCCGATTAGAGCAGATAGATTGCTTTTTGTACAGACGGAAAAAGATCTTTTTTTCACTCGGCATTACTTTGCTAGAGTTTATGTTATCCAGTAAATGATTCATCATCTCTCTCTAAATATCAGATTATATCCGGTTATATTCTTACACTAGTGTCAGTTTTTTAATGTCGTTTTTCTTCCCAATTTGAATTATATTTTTGTTCAGGAAAAGGTACATATTTTAACCCGAACCCCTTGAAAAACTTTGACCTTTGCACCTTTTCAACGAACTCAAGTCATGCAAACGTGATCGGTTGTTGTTGTTTCACTTGTTGTATTGTTAACATCCAACCATCTGTAGCGCCCTCAAATGGTTAAAAAAAAGGCTTCTTTGGACGCTTAAGAACTCAAGCTTCTTCTAGGAATCTCTGGAATTTCTGGGATTTTGTCTCCATCTTCTTCCCAATGCGGTCTCGCCAATTCCCAGCTGTTCTTACCTATCACATGACCTACCAACTGGGAAAGATGCTTCCTCTGAGAAGCCAACAGCTACATCTTTCAGACCCGGTGTCACAGGACAGCAAATACACCCAGAGGAATGTGCTATTTGCCTTCTTCTCCATAGCACACTCACAGCCTCAAATTAGCTCTTGTCCTATATAAATTGAAATATTTCAGAGTTGCCAGGAGAAACAAACCAATAACCTTTCTTCACAGGGTGCCCTATGGGATGTTTTCTCCTAAAAGCAGACTTCCTTTATATGTGGCATGGTAATAAATATGAGAGAACTGTTCGACTGCGAGCTTTTACAAATATCTATACTTTGGAAACCATTGTAAAAAATTCTTTACAATGATTTTAATAAAGATGACAACCTTAATGCTACAAATTTACAGTTTTCACATTAGATCCATGTATACGAGAAGTTTCATCAGAATGTCCAACAAATACACACTCCAGGTTCCTCGGTCCATTTTATGAGAAGGATTCCAACGGTTGACTAGCCATTTTTTTGCCACTGTGAAAGCAGCTAACGGTAAACATCTGTGTTGAATGGACAAGGTGAGGTCCCAAAAGTCATTCATGAAAAATTGACATGAAGTCAAACTTATTTCAATACCCAACAAATATGATAGGTCCTGTGAAAGCTGAGTCCAAAAGATCCTTGCAAACAGAGATTACACTTAGGAGATTCATATAAAAACGTTTCATAGGAGTCAGTTAAACCCCTATGCATCAATTTCCAATGAATCATTGGATGATTAGGGTTTTTAGAAGACAATTTAAGCATACCCCTACTTTAAGTTCTTTAAGTTCTAGTCCACATAATGCTGGAGATAACTAATTCACCATTTTAATTTGTAACTATTTTCCCTAAGCAGGATGAAATATTTCAATACACTTCACTGTAATTCAGTGGTGTTTTAATCCAGATGAATATGACATGCCTGGACTATCACCGGACCTTCACTAATTAGCTATATGACTATCTGGGTCTGCTTTTGACACATGATAAAGAGCTTCCTAATTGGTGTTTCAACAAAGGAAACCACAGCATCTTGAATTATATCTATTACAGATCTTTTACCATATTGGTCTGTTTTATTTATTCACATCCATTTCCAGCTTTATCTAATTTTCATTACATCAATGTACAACTCCAACTGTTGCCCCTTACTAAATGAATCAGGATTTCTTTACACTCTAATAGACTTCTTGTCCATTATCAATTACAGTGTTGTTGCTGTTTTTTTTTTGTTTTTTTAAAAAAATCTAATTTATAGCAAAAGCATTTATTTACTCCACACAGCCTTAATTGGATATGACTGAGAGGATGAGCTTTATTGATCTAAGTGCAAGCCTTGTTAGAGACTTCTGTATGTATAGGCTTGGGATCGATGCACACGCCCCCACCCCAACCAACCCTCGAGACTTTGTTTTATTTACCTCAGGCTGGATGGATGGATTAATTGAAAGCTGTAATAGTTCACAGCGGGTTTGTCACTGTTTTCCGCCTCTGTAATCTTTTAGCTTTTTATGAGCCTGACAATATTTTAATATTAATTGCAGACAGTCTGTGAATAATGTTCCAGCATTCAGGAACAAAGATTACACTTTCTGTAGAGACCTGCTTTGAAATCTATTCACATATTTAGGTTAATACAAAACTGTACATATGGATTTAGATACTCTTGCTTTGTATTTGTTGTAGTTTTCAGTTTGAGATAAATCAACACAACTGATTGAGAATTGTTAAAATGAAAAAGGACTTTCTTTAAAATCACTGGGTTTAAGCTTTAGCCTCCTCGATCCGTCATGTCCACTGTGAATGAGTCCTCCATTTCATTGTGTGTGTACTGTACAGTGGCAGAGATTAACGCTCATTGTCCTGAGTGCTCCTCTGGGACAAGCAGTCTGGTTAGGACAGTACGGTGGCTAGAGGTTTAGTTGGTCCACTGGGAGTTGTTGGACTGAAGTAGTCTTTTCTCGCTGTCTTTACCCCAGAATCGCACTGTCTTCTGGTCTTTGAGACCTGTCCCTCATGACCTCAGCTGCAATAAAACAGTATTATCTGTCTGGAGCCCTTAGCAGATGGGAGGCCAATTAGTTGGAAGAAAAGAGCCTGAAGAGGTTAGAGGACGGCTGATTAAAGACCAGCTACAGTGCAAAACACACAGGGGCAGTCTGTGCCTCTTCCTGTCCCAACCGTCACGTTATGACCTGCTCATGTCTGTCCTCTACAGACTAAAAGATGTCTTGACATCAGCCTGTTTTTATGATTCAGGTGTGTTTGGATCTGCCAAAATGCTGGTGACCAACATTAAAAAAGTCTATCACAGTTCCACCTTTGACAAAGAAATATATTGAGCTGATCTCCAATCGATTTCCTTCCATGCCTTCACCGTAACTGTCATTGCTGTTCTCAGATCAACAGTTCCTCTTTTTGAAGAAGTGTCTTGTCAGTCAGGCAGCATAGTTTCGTGAAGGATTTTGCCTGAGGCTGGGTCGAGGCATTCGGCCAGTTGGCCACGGTGAAGGGAAACGCAGGATTAACTGCATGAATGGGAGCAATTTAACCCCCCAACACCCCCTCCCCGCCCCTACACACCATAAAGGACAAAAAACGAAAATGCACCATCTGATACCCTGGAATTAGTCTCTTTTGTCTGTAATCCTCTTTAAGTGTGTGTGAGCAAGACAGACTTCTCAGGTGAATACTCACTGACAGTTCAAAAACAACAGGTGGCACGATATTGTGGATTTTATAGACGTTTATTTGCTGTCTTTATCGTTGAAAGAACGTATTAACTCAGTCTGAGTCTTTACCTGAGCTTTTCTTTCTTATTTACATCAAAAAAGGCGGAAGGAAACATGGAATTTGGGAGGAGTTTAGTTTTTCCTAACACTAAAACTAGTACCTAATAGCGACACATGATTTGATAAACATGATCAGGTTTATCAAATCTCCTGAATAACTCCATGGCCCTCTCAAGGTACCAGACAGCTAGACCTCTGGAATTTGCCACATGATCACCTTCTTTGTAATCGCCCTTCCTGATTGGCTGTTCAGCTTGGTGAGTCTTAATAACTGTGGAAAATCTCAACCGTTACCATTGTGCCCAAACCCCAGGCTTCCTGAACCCGTGCCCTTTTCATTTCAGCCTGCTGCTGTCTATTATCACTTCCTTTGAGGTAGCAAGGTGGAATAGAGAGACATTGTCCCCTTTGACCTCACTCAGTGGGACACTTCCAGGTTCATATCCCTCCCTACAAGAGTCCAACAGCCTGTGAGAGCAGTCTTCGGGCTGCTCTAGCGACTAGTAAATGAGAAGCTTCGCTCGGTTGGCCAAGTGAAAGCTCCAAAGAGCTGGAGAGGTCTTACAGCTGCTGAGTGTATTGTAGGCATCAAAGCTGGGCATGGCAGGGTGTTATCACTCCTGTCACTCATCACAGAGAGGGGTTATTTCGGGCACTGGGCGGTCCTACTTGGCCATGAGCTCTACATGATCGTCATCAGAGTTAAGCCATTAGGCCTGAATTTTTAGCACATATAAATAAACAGTAGTGTATGATTTTTACATGGCACATGCTGTATAATATTAAGAAATTAAACTAAACTGCTTGAGATTAGGACCAAAAGAAGCAGTGGCCTTTATAGATACATCACTGTAAAGAGCTTCTTCCTTCTCATACTTGCATCTTCTGGAAATAATCCATATACAACCAGAATAGCTAATATATGTGAGAGAGAGCTTGACACTTATCTCTAAAAAGAAAATGCACAAGTATTAAGTTACGTAATGATGACACGAGTTTGTGACTTCTTCACTGCTTTTGCTAAATGTCAAGCCATCATCGAAGCACCATGCTGGAAATAACAGGGAGGACATACAGGAATGTGGGGAAAGCCTGAAGACTGTCCTGACTGCTCATTTGTTTGCACTTTAAAGTCAGCACCTTGATGACATCAATAAAGTACTGAAAATGAAGAAGGGTCATTTGGATTGAGGGTGTCGTTCGGGACAGGTAGATGTTAGCAGAGAATTTTTGTGAATGTTAATTAAAAGTTTTACATCTAAACAAATATAATCCTTGTAAGAGTGACGGGCCTCATTCATCAAACTGGGTATGAATGGATTTACTCTTAAATCTTGAGTGTTTACATAAAGAATGTGGTATTCCTGAAAATACCATAAATTCTGAATAAAAGTTTTTATCCTACTGTTGTTATTTCAGCTGCTCCCTGTTCAGGGTCGCCACAGTGGATCATTTGATGCGCATGTTTCGATTTGGCACAGGTTTTACGCCGGATGCCCTTCCTGACACAACCCTCTAATTTTACCCGGGCTTTGGACCAGCACTGAGAGTTAACTCTTTATTGGCTGTGTTAGCACCCTGCCCGGGAATCGAACCCGGGGTGTGGCAACAAGAGCACGGGATCCTGCCGCAGGACCACCAGGAGGCTAAAAGTTTGTATCCTCCTAATTTACACTAATTTATGCTTTGACTTCAAATCATATCATTATCATGTAACCCAACTGACTGAATATACAGAGCTCATACAGTGTTATTCTTTTTTTATTGGCATAGAAGTAAGTCAAAATATCTTCCTTCTGCTTTTCGGATGTTATCTTCATCAGTCATTCCATGCTCATAGCTGTCTGTGCACTTGAACCTTAACAGAGTTTTCTGAACATCACTAAATGTAATTGAGAGGTGTTGGGTATGACGATTTTCAAGTGATCAAGATAAGGAGGCGAATACAAAGGAAAGAGTATCTAGATGTTTAATAAACCCAACAGAAAATTATAGAAATTATTTTGTTTGGTTTACATTGTACTTGCATGTATAAATCTTTCACACAACTTTACAAAAGGATGATAAATGCCCATTTTAAGCAAACAAAAATGTTCTGAGCCAAAAAAAATTGCTAACCCAAGCTCTTTAGTTCATTGGAATTAAAGTGTATTCTAGGGAAATCCCCTGTTGTTCTTATTAATAGACACTTTGCCAAGTTGTTTAATGCTGTGGTTTAGCTCTTGGTCCTGGTTGTGTATATTTGTTTGCTTTTCTCACTCCTAACAATCTTTATTATTATAACTAGCCGCTTAATTAACAGCACTTCCTGGATTGAAGTGGGTGAATTAAATCAGGAAAAACAACAAACTCTGTTTGAAGAAATTTGAAAACTCATGTGTTTATACCTGGTTTAAACCTGTGGATTATCTTTTGGTTAAAGCTGCTCAGTACTGACACTGCTTGACTACTGATGGGATGGTTGTGAGTTTAAATCCCAGATCCACCAAGCTGCAACTGCTGGGCCCTTAAGCAAAGGCCCTTAACCCTTGGTTGTATAAAGAATGAGATAAATTGTAAGTCACTCTAGATAAGGGTGTCTGCCAAATGCCAGTACTGTAAGATGCTCTATTCTTCATCTCTTGAAATTGTTTTGGAACTTAACATACCATGATGGTCTCATATAGTTAATAGGTATCTGTCCGGGTAAATTTTCTTTCTATAAGTCAGATTTTGCTATAGGGGGCCAGAGTTGTTAAAGAAGACGATGTTTGGTCTCCATGAGATGTGAGGAGAATAACAAACAGGTGTAAATGTGCACTGATGAGAATGTGTGTGGTCCTCTTCAATAATGGTCCAGTTTGAGGCCTCTCTATGGCAGATGCCCTTCATAAATAAAGAAGCAGGAAGAAGCTAGGCTGAGGCAGACCTTTGGTGAGGTGTTTACCCGCTGCAGCCACCCTCACGCCCTTCACTTCCACTCCACAAAATTGATGCCCCACAGATTGGAGCGAGTTGACAGGTAATAGTTAGTATGATAACTACTCAGATTTCATCAACCGTCTGGTTCTCTCTCTCTCTCTCTCTCTCTCTCTCTCTTTCTCTCTCTCACACACACACACACACACTCTCCCTGTCTCTCTCTTACAGACACTCTCTCTCTTTCTCTCTCTCTCTCGCTCTCTCTCTCTCTCTCTCTCTCTCTCTCTCTCACACACACACACACTCTCCCTGTCTCTCTCTTACAGACACTCTCTCTCTCTCTCTCTCTCTCTCTCTCACACACACACACACACACACACTCTCTCTCTCTCAGCAAGATTACTTGTCAGGCAAGAGATAGTGATGAAAACTGCGCTCACACCTCCACCGTCTTCTCCTGATGGAGGATAGATAAAGAGCAATAAACGCCTTACCCATCACACAGAGGGAACGTTGTTAGGACAAGGTTCTGCAGCCAATCACACGTCTTGTTATCATATTTTGTTGTGTAACAGATTGAACAGATATATCAGACCATTTGGCTCCTTGAGATTTGTTGGGCCACTTGGCGACACGTGCCTGGCTGCCATAAGGGAGAAAAATGGCTGCCTCCGAGATCTTGTTTGATTTTCATACGAATATATGTAACCTTTTGACAGGCAGGTGTTTCGTTGCCATGGCAGCATCATTGGGAGAACACAAAAAAAATGGACTAATAGAGTGACACGTCGCGCACGGTTGTCATGGCACCTGGAAGGACACAACTTTTCAAGCAGGATGCTAAAATTGAAAGGTGTCTAAACTGTTATTATGTGCTATTTGCCGGCAGAACGTGTGCATCAAAGCGTGAAAAGAAAGTGGCGAGGAAATGGCAGGCAGGAGCTGACAGATCTGCCAGAGCACACAGGAGAAGTTTGAGCCTGTTCGTAAAACTTGATGCAATATAACAGATGTACTAACATGCCGCTGTACTAAACAAGGTGGAAGAAATAACCACAGATGCAAAGTATGATTGTGACTTTTAAAAAATATAATAAATTTGACACCCTTATTGACGTAATGTGCAACGAGCGAGGTCAGGAAGCACATGTATAAACTCACTGTCGGATTTATTTAGGGAATTATAATCAGTCCATGGCTGGGGTGAAAACGTAGGGTAATGGAGAGTAAACTATCATGAAGAGTAGAGGTACAGACAGAAAGCATGCAGGAAAATGACACCAAAGCTCAAGCAATCAGAGAATATGAATAGAGAAACAAATCAAGCACTTAGCACAGAACAGGTGAACATAATAGGGCAATGAACCAATGAGAGAACAGAGATGTAATCAGGAACAAATACACATGGCGATGTAAACAGAAGCACATGATGTAAAAGGAGAGCTCAGTGATGAGGGAATTCATGATACTACTGAATTTTCAAGACTTGTTTATTATTCAGCATGTCCTCACAGAAATTAGGACACAACTTATACAACCTGGGGGTTATGCCTTTTGTACGAGATATAATACACTGTTGTGTCTGAATTATGACATAAGATAGAATTTTTTATATGGTGTTCCTGTAGGTGTTAGGACATTACCACTTCTACTCCTTCAACACTTCATTTTTAATGCCAACAATCCTGGAAAAGACTGACATTACCACTTCTTATTAGTTCATAACTTTATCAACAACACCAAAAATTATTTTCAGCTATTTTTATGAAACCTGAATGAATACTAATGCTTTCTTTACAGCAATTTTTAAACATCTACCATCTTCCTAAAGGTGAATATCCCTACCTAAGGAAATTGACCTACAGATTACTGTCCAGAATTATTCGCACACTTGGATTTTGGCAGCATTTAATATGTTTAATATGGATTTGATTTGTTGAACTAAGTAGAGATTAATTAGAGTAAAAGAATGCAACTCCGCACACAGTACATGCATATGTACGGTACATTTACATTTACATCTGTTCATTTGGAACATGCTTTTATGCAGAATAGTGAGTGAAGTGAAGCAGATTTCCATCCAAGCACCGAGCTTTTAAAGAAGCCAACATGACTCGGGTTTAACAACTGGACCAGAAACAAATGTAGGACAATTGACAGAGCAAAGAAAGCCACAAATAGACATAAATGGTGTAGAATGTTCTGGACACACTAGTCCTTCAGGAGACAAGTGATTCAAATGATGGTAAAGAAGGCTGAGAAAGGCTTAAATGATGTTTAAGAAGGCTGAGGAAGGCTAACTTATAAACTTATACTGTATTTTTGCAGTCATGAAAAAGAGAAAAAAAGAGGTTTGTGAGAGAAAAACTGTCCAAGAAAGTGCCTTGTGGATGTTTCACAGAAATAAATGGTTAAATAGTGAGCTATCATTCATTAATACATTAAATTCTGTACATATAAATGTAATTTTTGTCAAATTGTTGTGCAGTAATTTCTCCCAACAGAGTTTGTAGGCTGATGGTATCATAAGCCTTGATAAGTGTTGATGTATTCATTGGTAGAGACTCTATAAAAGGGCGCCTGCTAAATGCCAAAAATGTAAATGTAAACGTATAAAAGGAATAAACACTTCACACCCCGCACTGTATACTAACGATTACAATCTAAAAACATGCTGGTTGTGTTCCTGTATTGACCTTTCTATCAGGCTTGATAATATACTTGAACGTATTCTTCAGACCTTGAACTATTCTCACTTCAGAACGATGAGGTTTTAATGGAGATTACAACATAAATGCTAAAACGCTAAAGGTGAACACGCTAAGAAACAATGTTTGGGTAGAGCGGTTAAAATCTGCCCTATTTGTTTACTCTCTGATGGTAAATTCTGATGCCATGGCACCTTCATCCGTTTAGAAGCCTGGATTGTAAAACATAGTGCTATCTGGTTGATTGTGGCTAACTAGAAAAGCAGTACTAATATGTTCCTAAGTGTTTATTGTGTTGTTTCTCGCTTTTCTGAAATATAACAAGCTACATTGTGAGTCCTTTAACGAAGACTAGAAGTGATCCGTTGATGTGGTTCAATGGTGTTTCCTTGGTGATGCAATTTATCAAACATGAGCTAATGATAAACAACAAAGACTTATTTGTTATTCAGGATCAGGAAAAAACAGAAGTGCACTTTGGTAGGTACATACTAGGGGTTTTTCATTTCCCCCCCAAGAACTATTACTGCCTGACAGCATTACATAAAACATGTCAGGTTTTTTTTTGATAGGCAGAGATAAAGAAAGCAAAGATGTGGGTGAAAGAGAGGCGTTTTGCCTCTCACATTGAGTAGTTGGAGCTTTTTTTCCCTCCCGCCCTGCCTAGGAAAAACAGCTGTGGGAACCCTTATAATACGTTAAGTATTTCGGGGCCTTTCAGATGGTGAAATTGTGCGGAAAATGTCTCTGCCGCTACTTCTTTTTCCCCTCTCTGCGCTGGACCCATTAGAGAACATCTGGTCCATCCAGAATCAGCCTCCCTCCTTTCTAACTGGCTGAGCGTGTGCGGCCCTGCTGGGGCTTCCTGGGAAAACTCAACGCTTCTCCCCACAGTCCTTCCTCACAACTCAGAAATAAACAAAGTATGCATGAATGGATGATTACAGCTGGCAATAGCTAAATAGATAATACATCGAAAATTCTCCGCATATCTTGTAAATATTATGCACATCTGAAACCGACAAATCTGGAAAGCGTAATTAAGTATCGACAGTAGGAGTTATGTTCTTTAAAAACATTAAAAGCTGGGTTTGTTTTCTGAGATCATTAAGCAAAATTAATGGATGCGCAGTGCACCTGGTATATAGGTCAAAGATGCCCTAAAAAATGGTTGTTAATGCTTGAAAGTGTAAAATTGTCATCCCGAATAACGGCACGCACCACATCTCATCGGAATAACAGTAGAAATGAATCTATATGAGACTTTTAAATATTAAAATATATACATATATGTTAATACTATTTAATAAAAATATGTTTTGTTTAAAAAATTAATAAATAAATTGAATAAATAAATGAAATATTGTAAAAAAAAAAAAAAAAAAAGGTTTAAAATATATATATATATTATTTTATAACTATAGTCCCTCTCTATATCTCTGACTTTTATTAAATAAATAAATAATTAATTAAATAAATAAATAAATTTCAGAATTTCTGTTAACTGTTCTGATAAACATTACACAAAAGGTCTGGTTCATCTGTAGTGTGTATTTGTAGCTAATGAGGTCTTTTCTTAGGCACAAAAACTTATTGAGTTTGTTTGAGACTGATTGATTTTCTTGTGTTGAAATGTTACAGCTTTACTTCCGTGCTAACACTGGAGACTCCTTCCAAAATGCTAAATCCTCACACAAAATTTCACCATATCAACTATTTTTAATAATATTTGTGAAGAATTCATCATATGAATCCTCATGTAAGTTATAATATGGTTAAGAAATCAGAACGGCTGCATTAATTCTAATCCCGAGATATAGAGAACTGCGCTGATAGAAAATGAATCAATACCCTTTAACTAATCAGACTTTATAATTCAGAACCGAACCTTTTTTGTTCCTAAACTTTTATGTCTTACTTTCCATTTTTCCATCATGGAATATTTTTTTCTGACACAAACTCTGCGACCTCATACCCACACATTTTTACACCAACACTTCACAATTTATTTAGCAGTGCATTTCAGAGGACAGCTGCATTGTTATTCAGAATCGTAATGCAAGCAGCCACACACTTGTGCAAACTTTAAAGTGGACAAGCGAGAGTGAGGGGAAGTCAGGCGAGAGGAGCGCGGTGGCGTGGAACGGTCTCCGATCATGGTCATTTTGGTTTGTGAGTGACGTCAAGACCGCAAATTCTAGAAAATGTCAGAGCAATTTCCATGCGTACAATCAGAAGGGACGCTGGGTAATTTTGATGCGCGTTCCATATCCACAGTCTATACTGTACATCCATAGGCGCATCCTTTCTGTGTCATTCTGTTGCTTGCCTCCGCGTAAGTCAGTGTCTGGCTTTTTTCCTCTGACATTTGAGTTGAAGATTTCTCGCAGCACTTATTCTAATTGTTGTCAATGCAGCCCCCTTCAGAAGTGGTCATACGCCGCTCGGTTCTCGCAGGCTGATATTTTCAACTCTCTGCCATTTGCGCTGCACAGAGGCAGCTAAGAGTCTGAAAGCAGACAAATTGCACTCAAATTGCGTCAGATTGCCAACATGGTGCAAAGGTAAATTGCTTGCAAATCTATTTAAACCCCTGGCCAGCTTTTCCTCCAGCATGACTCCCTGCAGGATGGTGTTCAAGGCCCTCAGAATGGCCTAATCAGTGACCTGTTTCCCACCGTGGAGCCTGGTAATGAGAGTCAGAGCTTGCTCAAGCAATTACCCTTTTGTCCAGTGGATTTATTCCTTTTAAAT
This sequence comes from Hemibagrus wyckioides, assembly GCF_019097595.1. Lineage (NCBI taxonomy): Eukaryota > Metazoa > Chordata > Actinopteri > Siluriformes > Bagridae > Hemibagrus > Hemibagrus wyckioides. The sequence continues at coordinate 14,041,762 of NC_080733.1, forward strand.
CTGGATAATATTTTTGTTTTGTCATCTAATATATGGAAAGTGTTTCTTTTCACAGAGCTGAATGGTTTAGCCTAACTCCATTCTGCTAATGGGTGCAGGTTGTGTATTATGAAAGGAGACCGTAGGTCGAGCATAGGAGAGAGGAAACTCAGTGGTATTTCCAAGAAGAGTATTTGTTCAAATGATAATGACTCGCAAGAAAAGAAAGTTTTGGGGTACAGTCACCTAGGCAAATCAGGCTTCTATCTTTGTTTTTCTCGTTTTTAATTTTTGCAGAATTTGTCTGTGTTTATTCATTCATGCAAGCTGCTGTACTTTTAATACACGGCAATGCTCCATTTTATTTCTTTTGATTAGAAATACTGTTTAAACTCCAAAATTGGGGAAAAAGCTAGAACAGTGAATGAAATGGATCTTATTATACCTACTGTAATGTATAGCTGTGGATCATTGATACTCTGGGGCTAGTGGTTCAGGGTACCAAGATATTTCAGCTCAAAAACCTGGTCACCAATAACAGGAAGTAAAAATCTGACCATGGATTGATGTTCAAAAAGATATGACCCATCCAACCCTCAACCGCCCGCAACACACACACACACACACACACACACACACAAAATACAGAATTTGAGTTAAAATTTGTGTTTAGTGATTCACCATCTCATTTCCCAGAAGTGAGCCCTGTTGAGAACAGGTCTGATTGTGTACGTGTACAAACCTGTAAGATGATAGAGTATGTAACAGTATGAGTACTGTGTAAAGAGTTTAATTAAAAGTATGGGGTAATCACTATCACTTAGTAATCAGTGATAAAGTAAATATTCTGCTAAATCCACACAAACCTAGAATTTGCCTTGCTGGTTAGCTAATGTTTTAATCCTATTGGAATGAATGCTAGTCATATGAGCAGCAAAAAGAACTAGCATAACAAAAACTAGCACATTTAACATGCTAAGTAGCAAGCTTGATTATTTTAAAGCTGATATTTCATTTTTGCATGGGAGGCAAGTGAGACACCTCAACCAGCATGGGTTACTGACTTAAGAAAAATATGGGGGGGAAATAGAACACTGTTTGAGATTTCTATGGTGTATGAAAATGAAGTAAAAGGTATGTCTTGCTATAAGTTAAATAATACATGAGTAAAGTATTCTCCCAAATCTTCACAAGCAGTAAGTAAGTTCAGTGATGAAAAAAATTAGAACTGTGTTCTGTGATTTGTAAGGTGTATGTTAATATAAAGGTTAAAATAAATATGAAAAAAGGTTAAATGTATGTCTTGGTATTTAAGTTCAGTAATACATGAGTAAATATTCTTCTAAATCTACAAAATAATACTTCAATACAGTAATGAAGCACAATATCTCTAAGCTGAGGCAGGAAGAGACTCCAGTGGAGGCTTCCTCTTATAATAACTTCATCATATATTAACTTTGGGGTGCCAATATTTTTGAAACCTGTGTTACACTTTACTTATGCAATGCAACGTACATTTGGGAAAGAAATATTGTCTTTAGATGCTTAACCATGATCAAAAAGGGTGCCAAAAATTCTAAACATAACTTCTGTTGTACCATGTGATGCAGCAGCACTTTATCCCTCTTTATTTATTAATCAGTACTTTAATTTTTACACAGAAGTGTACAACATGGAGCATGTTCTTACTCACATATTTACAGATACAGCAAACTTGGTCAATCATCTTTCATTGCTCTCTCTCTCTCTCTCTCTCTCTCTCTCTGTCTGACTGATTAAGTTTCAGGTGAAGCCTCTCTCCCTCGTCTTCTTCACCGTGTCCTTCATCAGGACCGGATCTGTTCAGCTCATTTGTCTCAAGTTGTTAAGAAGAATAAAGTTGGCCATGTTTCTCCTGTTCTTCCCCCAGTACTGTAAAAAAAAAGATTAATTTACTGCCCGCTGCCCCTTCTTTTTCTAAGAACTCTTAGAAGTGTCCTAGCAAACACACACACACACACACACATACACACACACACACACACACATCTCTGTCTGGTGATTGTGTTTAACCTTGCTCGTGTCTCATGTCATTTGTTATGACTGCTGTTTGTGTGTGTGTGTGTGTGTGTGTGTGTGTGTAATCTACACACAGAGAATCAGTCATTTTTCACACTCTGGCCTTAATTCATCTGATCACACATCCTGTGTGTGTGTGTGTACATGTGTGTGTGAGCATCTTTACTGTTTAATTAAATTTAAAGGATTATTTGCAGCTGGGTGAAAACCTATAAAATTATATTTCATTAAAAACATGAAATCAGAATTGTGTAATGCAAATACGGACATCCTGATGTCATTAAGGAGGGCGAAACAGAGTGGAGGTTAAATTCCTGATCATACTGAAACACTTCTGCAGTTCAACATAATGCTTGACATAAAATACTGGTATATATATATATATATATATATATATATATATATATATATATATATATATATATATATATATATATATATATATACAATAGCGAAATATTAAAATTTCCTTCAGCCTTCTGTTTTTGTGTTATTGGATATATGATTTTCAAAGGATAAGTTGCTGTCTAATATTACGCCCAGGTCTTTCACTGTTGAGCTAGTAGTAACAGTGCATCCTTCTAGATGCAAGCTGAATTGGGAGAGCTTCTGTGTACTGGTTTTTGGGCCAATAAGTAATATCTCTGTCTTATCAGAATTTAATAATAGAAAATTATCAGTCATCCAATCTCTAATATCTTTAACACACTCAGTTAGTCTAGACAAATTAGATATTTCATCTGGTTTTGATGAAATATATAACTGGGTATCATCGGCATAACAATGGAAACTAATCCCATGCCTTCTAATGATGTTACGCAGTGGAAGCATGTATACAGAGAAAAGCAGAGGTCCTAAAACTGACCCTTGTGGGACCCCGTATTTCACTGGCACTACACTGGACAGTTCTCCATTTAAATCTACAAAGTGATATCGATCAGACAGGTAGGATCTAAACCATTTTAATGCCTGTCCCTGCATGCCTATGTGATTTTGTAAGCGATCTATGAGAATATTATGATCTATAGTGTCGAATGCAGCACTAAGATCAAGCAGGACTAAAATGGAGATGCAGCCTTGGTACGAAGCTAAAAGCAAGTCATTTGTGATTTTAACTAGTGCAGTTTCTGTACTATGATGGGGCCTAAAACCTGACTGAAATTCTTCAAGGATATTGTTTTCCTGTAGGAAGGAGCATAATTGGGCTGACACCACCTTTTCTAATATTTTTTGATGTAAATGGACGGTTTGAAATTGGTCTGTAATTTGATATTTCATCAGGGTCTAGTAACTGCTAACTTAAGAGATTTTGGGACATGACCTAGATATAACGAGGAGTTAATAATATTGAGAAGAGGCTCTCCAGCTGCATGTATAACTTCTTTCAGCAATCTAGTTGGAATTGGATCTAACAAACACGTTGTTGATTTAGCCGTGGTGATAAGTTTAACTAGCTCCTCCTGCCCTATGCTGGTAAAGCATTGTAGCTTTAAGTGTGGAGCTATAGGCTGGTCTGGATCACCAGATGCCGTCAATGGTTGAACACCCAATTTTTTTAGTGAAGAAATTCATAAAGTCCTCACTACTAAACTGTGCTGAAATACTCTCTCCAGAAATCTGATGCTTTGTTAGTCTAGCCACTGAATAAGAATCTGGGATTGTTCTGGTTTATTTCTATCAGATTGCTCAGATGCTCAGCCCTAGCAGCTTTTAGAGCCTGTCTATAGTTGGCCAGACTGTCTTTATAAGCAATTCTAAAAACTTCTAATTTGGTTTTTCTCCACTTTCGCTCGAGGTTACAGGTTGCTCTCTTGAGGGCGTGAGTATGACTATTGTACCATGGTGCAGGCGTTTTATCTCTAACTTTTTTTAGTCGGATGGGGGCAACAGTATCTAGTGTGCTGGTAAAAATAGTGCCTATGCTGTTGGTTACTTCATCTAGATCATCTGCATTTAGGGGTCTAGTAAGAAGTTGAGACAGATCTGGCAGATTGTTTGTAAATCTGTCTTTATTGCACCTTAAGTATAGTTTAGTCTTTATCTCTATGTTTAGCTCTATGTTTGTCTGCGTCACTGTACTTTGTCTTTGTGTATGTAGCACCTCTGGTCTAGGAGGAACGTTGTTTCACTTCACTGTGTACTGCATCAGCTATATATGGTTGAAGTGACAATAAAGCTTCTTTGACTTTGACTTTGACTTTAGTGGTCGGAGTTATAGTTCTACCAAGTTTATAACGTGGAGAGACGTGTCTAATATGTTCTACAGGTAGAGTGTACACTAAGAGGTGATGGTCTGTGACGTCATCGCTTTGAGGTAGAACGGTTATATCAGAAACATCAGTCCCATGTGATATAACTAAGTCTAGTGTAGGATTAAAACGATGAGTTGGTCTATTAACGATTTGTTTAACCCCAAAAGAATTTACTAAATCTTTAAATGCGAGTCCTAATGCATCGTTAGCATCGTCTACATGAATGTTAAAGTCCCCTACAATTAACACTTTGTCAAAACTGATCAAAAGATCTGAGAGTAAATGTGAAAACTCATTAAGAAAAACACCGTAGGGCCCCGTGGGTCTATACACCAGAGCAAGATATAGTAGGGATTTTTTACGCATGTTTGAGAGTGCAACATTAAGGACAAGCACTTCAAATGAGATAAACCTGGGCCCTGTTTTCTGAGTGACGGTAAGAGAATTATTATAGATCCACCATGACCTGTCTGACGGGGCTCATGCTTATATGAATATCCTGATGGAGTAGACTCATTTAGGCCAATGTATTCATTATAGATGTAATCTGAGGAATCTTAAACATTCTCCTTGCCGATAATCACACATTCTTCTTTGTTAAAAATAAACCCATTTTTAACCCTTTTATGATTAGGCTTAGATTATGTTGAGCTTCTGCCATACCTATCCATGTAAATCATTTGTTGCTATAGAAACGATAATGTATTCAAATGAGAGGATTCAGTGGTGCTGTGGTATGAATAAAGATATTTAGTAAAAGTAAAAGTAAAACACATGAGAAAGCAGTATGTTAAATATTATGCACTTTTAAACACATTTTATAACATTATAGATATATATACTTAATATAATAAATGCATATAATATTTAATGCATATTTATTTCTCTAAAACTAAACCATGAAGAATTCTGAAACTAACAAAACATTTCATGTTTATTCAACTATTCATTTTCAGAAACTGCTTCCTCCTGGTCATGGTCTTGAGCAAATCCCTGGAATACTGGGTATGAGGTAGGGAATAGGGAATGTGGCCAATTCCTTCCAAAAATTAACACAAAATTACATCTTTTCCCAAGAAAGCAGCCCAGAGGTGACCCTGCGTACAGTGATCAGCCTACATATCTGAATACATATATAAACCATTTACAAATGAATAACTATGGTTTCAATCACTTATTCTCAATTCTCCTCCAGTTGTGTGCATAAATAAAATATGGCCAGTAAGCCACCTATCTATTCTCTCTCTCTCTCTCTCTCTCTCTCTCTCTCTCTCTCTCCCTCTCTCTCTCTCTCTCTCTCTCTCTCTTTTCCTGAACTCTGTCTCTCTCAGCATGCCTGCAGGTGGCTGTTATGTTCCTAATTGGCTGAGATCATCTCTCTGTCATGTGAAATCTTTTTCATTATGGGTAGGAGGGAAGCACAAGAGTCCCTGGGAGCAGAACGAGAGAGAGCAAGAGAGTGTGTGTGTGAGAGAGAGAGAGAGAGAGAATTGGCAGTTAAATGTTCCACCTGACTGGAGTCTCCATGGAGTGTGCTTGAGGAAGCAGAAGCACTCTGTGGCCGGTGAGCCTCGTGCATTGAGAGCCCAGCGTGCCCCCTCCACTTTAACCCTGCTCACACTCGAGGGTGTCTTTTCCCCTCTCGCTCTGCTAATCGCTTAGCTACTCTTTTTTAATGGTATTAAAATGGGGAAAATAGGCTCAAGAAGTCAACTACCCTTACCCTCCTCCCCTGCTCTCTCCAACCCTTTTCTTCTTCTGTCTGTTTCACTCTCTTCTCTCTTGCTCGCTTTCTTTTCTTTACTTTTTTCTTTCGCTCTCTTCATTAAATTCAAGTTGCGAGCAAGAACAGAGCCAGTGGCAGGCCGTAACTGTGTCTCGGACTCAGAGAAGCTTCCGGTGCCCGCTTGCCCCGAGGCGCCCTACGACAGGAAGCAACAAGTGGGATTAAGAGAGGTGCGACCAGAGCAGAGAGCGAGAGAATAAGAGGCACACAATAAGAGATGGCGAGAGAAAGAGACGGCCACAAAAGCTTGTGGGAGGGAGCGGGAAGGATTAGCAGGCTGTTTTGGTGCTCCAAAAAAAGCCATTGATGAAGAGGGGAAGAGTACCAAGGCATGGATGGGTGGCTGGATGGATGGATCTATGGATAGATGGATAGATGGATGGATGGATAGAGAGATGGATGTCAGTAGAGATCAGCAGTCCACTGGCTGTTGGGTAGTAGCAGTCCCGCTGAGCTCTCACAGTGAGCCTGAAAGAGCAGCGGCCACTTACAATTGACCCGAGTTCCCCCAGCGCTGTTTGACTCAGCAGCAGCGTGGAAAGTGCCGACGAGGGCCATTGTGTTCTGCGAGTAATGGGTCACAGGCTCTGAGGGAGGCAATAAAAAGGGGGCAAAAGAGCCTGCACAAGAGATTTTATCAATCACTCTCTCTCCCTCTCTTACTTTTCCATGGATGGATGAAATGGAAGGCCGCCCGTGAAGCAACAAACAAGCCTGCTTTGCAACGCCGAGCTCGCCCATTCATCTCCTCCAAATGCAGTCTAAAGCCGTCTATCGTCCACTAGCAGGAGGCCGAGGGAGTAAAGGGGGGGAGTGACAGCTCCGAGGGCCAAAATAGACTTCCTTGAAAAACGATAAGGTCCATTACTTGCTCAAAAAGCATTTAGTATAACTACTAGGATTTGGATTATAGACATACACTAGCACATAGATACATATATTTGCAAATAGACTTGCTTCAAGGTGATGGTAATAAAGCAAAATAACCACTTATTACATTTTTAAACAAACTGGTTACTCTTTAATCTCTACAATTCTCTATCATCTATAATTCATACATGTCAAAAGAGCAAATAGACTGCAGAGCACTCCTCACACCCGACCTCACCTGTAATAACTGTCTGAGCCAACTGAAAGATTAGCACTTACCTTATCAGAGAATCGAGATATTTATCTCTATAAACATTTACTTAACAAGCCAGTTTAACTAGCCAGCAGTGACACCTAGCTTTTGGCATCCAGGCCAGAGAGATTAGCATGCTAATCTAATGTTTGAGTGATTCCTAAACGTTGGCCCTCAAGATGTTCTCAGAAACATTTGTAATTCATAAGAACTACAAAGACCTACACTGATTATTGTTGTAATTGGAATTGTATAAATATAATATATTTAAAAGGACACTTCTATAACATTCATATCAACAAATCAACCTTTATAAACCATTAAAGCATAATGCTTTTCAATCCATTACTTGAGTTATAAAAGTTCATGGAAGAATTTCACCAGCTAAGCTCTGATATGTTAGCTAACATGATAACAACTTTGTTTATATAAACTAGATTGCATGCTAATAGGCAACCACTAGACGCATTAAACTGTTTTAAAATATTGTAAACAGAAAGTAGACAATTTGTTTAAGAAATCGTGAGAGTTTTATTTAAAGTATTGTGAGAAGAAATCAAAAGAAAGGCTAAAAAACTTAGCTAAAACTAAAACTTTGCCCCTTCCAGGCTCAGGCCAAGAGTCAGGCAGTAACAGTGTACTTATGAATCGTACGTTTTTCTTTTTCTACTTTCTTACTTAAGTCAGTTTTGTTCCTGTCACTTAAGTAAAGCATTCGAATCTGTACTTGAAATGCTAGCAAGCCGTTTTAGCTGATCATTTGAATTTTTCCTTGTGTAAGAAATCAGTGTAGTTATCACACAGAGAGACGAATCTGACCTGCATGTATATAAAACGCAGCCTCTGACCCGGAGACTGTATCCACTGTGAACCTTTGGCTTCTCAATAGCAAGGCTGAATGAGACTTCACCCTTTCTGTGGCCCTGCACCCACCTCTGGCCCATTGGATCTGAAAAGACTGAGAGGTATATCACTGAGAGAAAAAGACAGAGAGAG
>NC_080733.1:14054955-14092455 GCF_019097595.1 Hemibagrus wyckioides
TTAAGGGCCTTGCTCAGGGGCCCAGCAGGGGCAGCTTAGTGGATCTGGGATTTGAACTCACAACCTTCTGATTTGTCCAATACTTTTACCACTAAGCCAGCACCCTGTGGTGGTGGTGGTGGTAATAGTCTAACAACTCACTGCAAAATCTCTCATAAGTGTAGGCAATTCACATTTCATTTTCATCATTTTCATCCTCAGCAAAACAATCAGATCGTTGAGCTCTAGTTCCATGTAGATGTGGGTGAAGTCATCCTGGATGATGGATCCAAATATGAACAGTCAGAATAACGGTATATTGGTTAACAGTGAGGGCAGCACTGTGGCTCAGTGGGTAGCACTGTTGCCTCACAGCAAGAAGGTCCTGGGTTGGAACAAGTAGGGGCCTATCTGTGTGGAGTTTGCATGTTCTCCCGGTGCCTGCATGGGTGTACTCTGGTTTCCTCCCACAGTCCAAAAACATGTACATTAGGTTGATTGGTAATTCTAAATTGCCCATAGGAGTGAGTGTGGTTGTCTGTTTATATGTGTGGCCCTGTGATGGACAGGTGACCTGTCCAGGGTGTACCCCTGCCTTTCGCCCAGTGTGCTCTGGGATAGGCTCCAGCAGACCCCCGTGACCCTGATTAGGAATAAATCAGGTATAGAAAATGGATGCATTAACAGTGATCTTGTTCTCTAAGTGAACAAGATGAATCAAATGATACCACGTCTTCCTTTCTATTGTTTTTCTTTCTTGCAAAAGCAGCGACTAAACCTTTAATTGAGATTAATAAAGATGTATTGAGATTAAGGATCAGATTTGGGTTCTGATGATTTAAATGGTGAAACATAGTCACAAGCAATTACGACTCTTGAGAGAAGTTGCATCGATAGTTGTATTAAAATGCATGTGCACTTGACATGATCAAAATATTTTTAATTTCATCCAAGAATATGTTCAGATTTATATTTCTTCCTCAACACAGTCTGGGTCTGGTGTATTTTGCACTGTTGTAAATATGCCGCCACCCCCCCCCAAGCAGTGTAAAGTTATGACTTTTGTGTAGTGTGTTGTGTCAGAGAGGTTATTGATGGAGAGAGAATAGGAAAGCGCCGATCTAGACATACAGACAAGGATTTATCGTTCTGGATCTCTCCGACAATTTCATCAAAAGCCCATCGAGTCTTGCTGTCTACAAACCCCCCTAACTTCCCCCATCACCACCACCACCACCACCACCACCTCCACCACGATAAATCACCTCGGGGGTGCAGACCTGAGCGACGGTCAGAGACAGATGAAGGAGGCAAGCGGAAGGTCGACGCCCATTTATCGCAACACTGCGCTTCATCATAGGGCCGGTGGAGCTTTTGCGGAACATTATTTGTAAAGAATATAAACTTTAATTGAGCATTACTGCAGCAGCCATGCACACATGCTGTATATGACTTCTTCATCCATTTCATCTTGAACATACGTTCACGCTCTTGTGCTTTACACGCCCACCGTACAGAAAATTGCACATAGATCTAATGATGGACAGCAATTATTGCAAAGTCAGGCCCATTTTCAACCTTTCAGTTTATTAATAGTTCCAGTTAGGTTTCATTTTCACAATTTCTCATATATGAATGTTGCTTACCACACTGGTGAGAGAAGACACATGGAGCACCATGCTCATAATTTGCTCAACAATTTAAAAAGAAAAGATTGCATAATTTCCTACTTATGTGTATATGAATAGTCCAAAATCCTGCAGATGTTCAATAGAAAAAGGGCACTAAACTGTTATATTACTTGTTGCTGTTGCTGGATTTTATATATAGATTATATATTACAGATTTTGTTTTTTCAAAGCTTAAATCTGAAAGTCCCAGTTATGTCCCATAAAACGTTTTATCAACATTTCCAGTTAAAATATATAAGGTATACTATTAGCGTATAACATACAGTATTTCTTCATATAGTCGGCTTAAAATCTGTTTTTAGAGTATATAAACTTAGTATAGATTTAGTATATAGTGTTTATATACACGCTGTAGACATTACATAAAGTCTCAATAGAGACTACAACAACTTCTTCTTCTTTCTTCATTTTATTTGTATAGCACTTTTAACAAAGGACACTGTCTCAAAGAGAGACAATACCGAAGTATAGAAACATAGAAAAAATTCTTAGGTTTAAAGTTAAGTTGAAATTTATTCCCTAAATTTATCCCTAATGAGCAAGCCTGAGGCGAAGGTGGTGAGGAAAAACTCCCTGAGATGATATGAGGAAGAAACCTTGAGAGGAACCAGGCTCAGGAGGGAACCTCATCCTCATTTGGGTGACACTGGACAGTAAACAATGTAAATGTTCATAATGTCCAATCTACAACAGCACTCAAGCGCTCTTCAGGAACTAATAGGTAACAGTGTAGTTTCTAAGTTCATTATAGACTATTCATGGACTGCATTTAAAGCACCGAGTTAATAGTCGAAATATAATCTACTAAATATCAGAAGTAGAACGTGTACTATCAAAAATATACTGTGATGGCAATAATCGGATAATTATCCAGAATATTATTGTATACATTTAAACAATGAGCATCAATTAAATAATTAAATAAATCTAAACTGAGGGGTCAAAATCTCTTATCTCTAGGTTACCTAATTATAGTCAAATAAATAAATAAATAAATAAATAAATAAATAAATAAATAAATAAATAAATAAATAAAAGGAAATAAAGGTACAAGTTAAAAGTCTATAGAGAGTTTAGAGATTATCTGCTAAACATTAAGAATCCTAAATTCTTGGCATGTTTATATTTATTTGAAAGCTCAATAGTCATCTGAATGTAGAGTGCCTACATAGAGTGTAAATTTCCAATTGGGATGAATAAAGTATCTATCTATCTATCTATCTATCTATCTATCTATCTATCTATCTATCTATCTATCTATCTATCTATCTATCTATCTATCTATCTATCTATCTATCTATCTATCTATCTATCTACATTGGACCAACCAATACAAAATGAAAGAAAGAAGAATATACTGTATTAATAATAAAAATAGCCACAAGAAAAGCTCTGAGGGGTCCAAGCACATGTTGTAAATAACTCCAGCGGCCAGATTAAACAGAACTGCCCATGTTACACAGAACAACAAAGAGGCCATAGTCTAACATACCTCAACATACCTCAGTGATAACTCAGTGAAATGCATGCTGAAAGCTGATTGGCTAACGGTGGCCAGGTTTATTAAGTAGCCCAGTCATCATAACAAATACAGTTAGAGATTAGCATCAATATGCAATACATTAAATTTCTGCTCGATAGAACTTCACCATATATCTTTCGTTTTAAAGAATAAAGAAAGTAAGCTCTACACCAGCACAGATCTCAAGACAGACACTGCCAGTACACATCTCATACAGTAAGACATACAGTAAGAATCCTTGGCGTATCCAGCTCAAGGTTTCGAAGTTAAATCACATCAATAAACATTAGTCTAGATCACTGAATCAGCCACATCCTGTCAGACTCCACACCAGCCTCGTAAATCTACAGTGATATTTACACAGTTCATCCCAAGCTTTTCATATTTTTAGTGCACCAAAATGATCTCATAAAAGAGGCTCAAAGAGCCTGATCCATGCTATCAGGAGTGGCCTTGTGAAGTGATTTCTATATGATTTGATGAGCTTTAACATGCTTTTAAGTTGCACAGTCGAGGGTAAAGGGTTGCACCACCATGATTTTTGAATGGAGAAGGGTAAAATATAAAAAATAACAAGCCAAATATAATCTATTTTATAATTAATCCATAGATACAAAAGAAAAGTCTCGGAGCAATATTGGAAATGCTTCAATTTTTCATTCTTCATTTAATGCAATTCTTTCATTACATATTATATTATCAGCAAAAACTCGAGTAAAAAGTGGAAACTTTAATGAATTTCAGAGTTTCTTAGTATTTTTAGAATATCATCCTTTTGTTTTAATGACACCCTGCACTCAAGCTGGTACAATCTCCAGATGTTTGTATAAAAACTGGTCAGAACAGATAAAACTTAAGGACGTCTATACAGAGAACCTAACATCAGTGTCACAAATTTGCTTTTATTGACCTTATTAAACAGTGCAACGTGATAAATTTTTAACATATTTATTTTTTATTTTAAAATTTCAATACTTTCTGTTAAAGAAAATGAAATAAAAAAAAAACAAAAATCACAAAATTTCAGTGTGGTCTTTTTTGGTGCTACCGACAGGATGAAATCATGACTTTAATATGCTTTTCATTCAAGCTTTAATTCACTTTTATGAAGTTGTACAGTTGAGTGCAAAAGTTTATTTTACAATTCGCCTCCAAATAAAAAGAATTTAAAAATGAAATAACTGGCAACATTCCATAACTGACTAGAACGAGGCTTTGTTCATATTCGTGAAAAGAAGATGCAAACTATATTATTCGGATATTTTTTAATATCTCAATACATATTATTCTGATCTTTGTAAATTATCCAAGTCTATTTTATCATATGTGAAAATGCCAAAGAGTTTTGGCACGCAGAAGTATGTTTCCTGTAGATGAAACGTGTGTGTATGGGGTCGGCGGCTGCTGGGAAACGGGATGTTAGCCCGTGGCCACACAGAGCACCCAACCAGATGTAGAGCAGAGGAGCTGGCGCCTGGGTTATTCTCCTCATCCCTGCTGGGCAAGCCAATTCCTGTACACCACTTAATGCACAGAGGATGGGTTTTTCCTCCTGCTCTCTCTCCCAAACTCTGTCTCTCTTTCTGACTAGCTTTATCTTCACATCAATCTTTATGATGTGTGCTGCACCTACCACTTAGTGCTCTTGTAAAATGTCCTTCATGTGTTCTCTCTCTCTCTCTCTCTCTCTCTCTCTCTCTCTCTCAGGTGATCTCTAACCTGGAGCATCTTCAAAGCCTTTTTGAACTCTTCCGATTGCACTTTGCTGCTTTCTTGCTGCAGGCTTATATTACATTATGTCCTCTGTATAAAACCGTACATGCGATTTTAGCCAATTCCATATAAAAATTCAACACTCATACACGACTAATGTTTTTCCTCATCACTTTGTGGTGTAAGATTGCGTCTCAGATTCTCAAATCGGCCTGCTTTTACTTCATTGTGCTCTCAGTAAAAAGAGTGAGAAATATCTACAAAAAAAGGAATTATTTTTAAAAATGTAATAAAAATCAATAATTGAATCAATTAATTAATATATTTCATTTTTTTTTATTTGACCTTAAAACATATCTTTTAATAAACTTTCATCTTGTTATTTATTATTATTATTTTTAATATATACGTAAACTCCGAGTCAAAAGTTTCTGAACATCTAGAATGTTTTTGTTTGTTTGTTTTGGGGTGTTTGTTTAAGAGATTACTTTTATTTTTACAGCTTTTTTTAGCCAAACCCCAAACAAAATCATGCAGAGTAGCAAATAAAATGTGGTAACTATATTGTGTGACAAATATCCAAAACAACACAAGAATAAATACAATGTCAGCATGGATAGATAGATAGATAGATAGATAGATAGATAGATAGATAGATAGATAGATAGATAGATAGATAGATAGATAGATAGATAGATAGATAGATAGATAGATAGATAGATAGATAGATAGATAGATAGATTTTATTCATCCCAATGGGAAATGTACAGCTTTCAGCAGTATCCACAAACATAGATAATAAGGTAATAAATAAAAAATAAAAAATAGGAATATAACAAAAAATACTAAATACTGGAATTTAAGGATAATATAAAACAAAAAAATATAAAACAAATAAACTATAATAAAATAAAATATAGCAAAAAAATACTATATACTAGCTAAATACTGTTTATTTACTACTACATACTAAATAAACATAAGCTACTTATTGTTTTCTTGGTTTTATAATTAATTTTCTATCTTCTCCAGTTTGTCCTAAGGGTGTGTAAACTTTTTCACTTGTATATATATTTACTTGTACAATTGTTTTTTATTTAATGTACCTTTTTTTATCGCTATTTATTTATTTATTCTGCCTTAATTCTTTGTATTTCTGTATTTCTTATTGGTTCCACCCTGACAGTGGATTTTCACTTATTCACTTATGATTTGCCAGAAATTCCAGTTTTTTTAGCCATTTATAGCTACTTTGAATGTTGTCTGTCAGGTTAGGTTATCACTTACTATACAAAACCTTCGCAAAGGCCTTCCTATGTCAGACAAGTAAAGCAATAGCTTTACCTCTGTCTGTATTTTAACTTTTAATATTATTTATCTTATTGCACTTATTCTGTGCATTCTTTTGTCTATTGATTTTTTATATTGTTCATTTGCTGTTTTATTATTGTTTAATCCCACCATCTGGTACAGTTAAAGTTCAACAAGTGCCACATAAATAAAGCTGAGTTGAAATAAAATAACAGTTTCAGCATTCTGTGTGTCCATTCATCCTGACTGACTTGTCCTTTACTGTCCAGTTGTGTCTGGTGTTATGGCAAACACTCAAGGTTAAATGTCTGAGATGAAAAGGATGAATTTGAGACGACAAGACAGTCAGGTGAAGGGTGGTATAACTTATGACCGGGGGAAATTTGAGAGATTGCTGCGGCACTATTTATCTCTACAAAGCGTCTATAAATACCTTGAGAGAGAGAGAGAGAGAGAGAGAGAGAGAGAGAGAGAGAGAGAGAGAGAGAGAGAGAGAGAGAGAGAGAGAGAGAGAGAGAGAGAGAGAGAGAGAGAGAGAGAGAGAGAATGAAATGCTTTTCATACAGCCTCTCAGCATCAGGTGGGCAGTGGTGGCTCAAGTGGCTCTGGGTCGTTGACTGGAAGATCAGGGGTTCAAGCCCCAGCACCGCCAAGTTGCCACTGTTGGGCCCTTGAGCAAGGCCCTTAACCCTCTCTGCTCCAGGGGCGCCGTATCATGGCTGACCCTGCGCTCTGACCCCAACCTCCAAGGATGGGATATGCGAAGAAAGAATTTCACTGTGCTGTAATGTATATGTGACAAATAAAGGCTGTTTCATTTCATTTCATTATGAGAAGTGTAATAAGTTCAACCTCACAGGACACATCAGGCAGTCTTGCAAAAGTCTGAATGTGACCAAACCCTCTCTCTCTCTCTCTTTCTCTCTCATCCTCGCTTGCTTTTGAAGTGAAGCAGGTTCAGATGACTGTTGTAAAATAACAACCCCCCTCCCAACTCAATCAATCCTGACCAGCCAGACAAAGGCCTTAAGGTGTCTTGTGAATACTGTGTAATTAGCCAATGTTTTTCCCTCCTTTAGCATCACAATAGGCATTTAAGTGATGAAAAGAGCCCATTGTTTTCTGATTGCACACTTGTCCAGTTCTCCCGAAACCCGATTGGGTCTCATGCCGACAGAAGATCCAGAAGAAGCGAGGTGCCTTTGCAGGGCAGAGTTCTCATCAAACCCTGTTATGAAGTCCCAGACACTATCGTCTCTCTGAAGAAGAAACCACATCTCTGTTTAGCGTAGGCTCTCAGTCAGCTCTCATGCAGTCATCCCAGTGTATGAACCACAGATGTTATTTTCTCTGAATTTCCAATGCCTTTTCAGTTCTTCCCAACAGTAAATGCAACAAATAACCGACAAGCCGCGTTCACTAAAGCCGTTCCTAACCTCAAGCCGAGTTCCACGTCCCTCACACTCGTCCTGCTGAGTAAAGTGCATGTCAGAACAAATCCACATGCCAGTTTGGTTCCCAGGGCAATTAACCAATCAGGTCCTCACCTGGGGCTAAAAGGTGTCTTAGTGCAAAAAAGGCCTCACCCAGTGAGCAGCGCTCTAATGGGAGTGTATGAGGAAGCTTTTACCTGCACACCGCACTCCTTTATGGTGCTCGGATGTTTGATCTTAAAATACCTCCTCTGATGAGGTCACTGCCGAGGTTGTTTTTTACCTCTGGAGTAAGAACAATAAGAGAAACTGAGCTTGGTTAGAGAAAGTTTTCAACCAGCAGAGGTTTTAGCAGTACTTTACTGAAAGCCAAGTTTGAAATTCGAACACAATTATCATATTACAGAAACCCAGGAGCTGTCAGTTTTAGCTTAAGCACTTCATTCAGTCACTTGTTGATGTTCAGGGTCTTTTTTCTGTTATTGTCGGCATTTCATGACAACAATGACTGATATTAAATAAATATGAATCTGTCTGGAGCTATAATGTCAGCTCTGCTAAGATGTTCGGTCACAGGCGCTTATTATTTTTATTTTTTTTATTACTACTTCTTATACCTAAAGAAGTCAGTATACTCAAAATACCCGGCGAAGACATTTACCAAAGGCTAAGGAAAAGAACCTTATAGTCAATAACCCGGAGGATGTCAGATTAAATCTAATGACTGACAGTAGCCCTCAAGCAAGATGCTTAAAGGGGAAGTCTAGCATTTTTTTCAAGCTAATCTGTTTATGTTGAAAAAATCTGTTGGACTGTTTTTAATTTAAGTGTTCAATGTCACTAACGTAATCAACATTCTGAAGACTTCAGAAAATCCTCAGAAATGTGTAACTGGTAAAAAATGCTTGTTTTGCTGTATGGTTGCAGTGTCAGGAGCTTGGAAAAAAACCACCCAGCATTATCTGTAAGATTTTTACTACATGCATGCCTCATCGTTACTCATGGTCATTTTATTATAGGATTACATTATAATATATTTGCATATTTAAAACATTTACTGACAGATCCGACACCTGACCTTAGACTTCCATTAAATGAATTTGTAGATTAACTGGGACCACAGAATACTGGGCGGTGGTAGCTTAAGTGGTTAAGGCTCTGGGTTGTTGATCGGAAGCTCAGGGTTAAAGCCTCAGCACTACAAAGCTTCCACCATTGGGTCCTTGAGCAAGGCCCTCAACCCCCAAAACCAACCTTCCCCACACACCCCCAACCACCCGCAGGTCCAGGGGTAACGCTGTGTGTGTGTCTGACCCCAAACCTCTAAAGATTTGATATGAGAAGCAAGAATTTCACTGTGCAGTAATGTATATGTGAAAAATAATTTGGTCTAATATAAGTAAGGAATAAAATACTACAGGGTGTGTTGTTACAGGAAAATAATCAGCAAAATGTTGGTATGATGTGCTTTCATGCAAAGCAGGATCACTGGTACCAACCTTAAGCTGATTATTTTCTACATCCTGAAGTGTAAACGAAACCAACGCAACAAGTTATTTCCTGTTATCATGTACATTATAGCAAATATAAACACTGTTTCCTTCACCATCCTTTGTCCTGAGAATTTAATTTAGCATAAAATTGTGTATTTATTAAATTAAAGTAAATGTCACCAATAGTTGTTTTTCAGGGGGGTCTTTAAAGGTTCTCTGTAGAACACTACAACTGAGTGCTTCTCAATAGGAAAGAGATCCAAGCAGGAACCATTTGGGAATTTTCCCACAGCCTTGAAAAATATAACCCTTGATTTGACTGAATAAGTGATGGTGTCAGTCAGTTTTAGATGATTTTTTGTTAGCTCAGAACATTCCCCATACCAAACAGCAGCATTCTAGGGCTACCTCTGACCCCAATTTCATGTTCAAATCTTCATGTCATATATATATGAAATCATAATTTTCAGTATTATTTCGTGAAATCTTGCCATTTCTCTAGTTCTGAGTCTTGCTCAGACATGTTAGACATTAGGCTTGTTTTATATTTACTTAGGTTTATCCACTGGTCCTCTCATATGGATGCTGCTCTATTAATATGGATTTAGACTGAGTACTGTATTGGGTAATGTTAATCACCCCTGTCTCAGCTGCATGTGCATCATGTCAAAATAAGTTTGTCCAAAATGCATGTTTAGGGTAAAAATGAGTTGCTCAGTTTTTTCATATAGTTGTTTTGGATTAAAAATATATATTTTACACAAAATGGTGGTCCAATGGCAGGATCCCTCACTCTCTCTGCAATGAACTACCCCAGCCTCTGAGTGGTAACTCTCAGTGCTGGTTTCAAACCCAGATAATATGGGAGGGTTACATCAGGAAGGGCATCCAGCATAAAACACTGTGCAAATCAAGTATGCTGATCGGATGACCTGCTGTGAGAGCAATCGAAGGACAACAAGAACATCATCCAGAAGGTTCCTTGTGATCTACATTAAAATCTCTCAGATTGGAAACAGCTTTGTTGTCGCGATATAATGAGATCCCTCCATATTTCACATCTCACATCTTTTTTACTAAAAGAATAAAATCTTCCTGCATGCTGAGGTGTACATAAAGTTTAATAAACATATTTTTTTATTTGTTTTAATGCTTTAATGTTTTGTCAAATCTGGACTTGATATGAAGTTGAATCAGAATCATTGTATAATTCCAGACAAACTGCGAAAATATAATGGACGTTTTTTGGTTACAAAAACCTTTTTTTTTTTTAATAAAAAAAATTAATAAATAATAAAAATAAAAAAAATAAAAAAAATAAATGTATTTATTTGCACTTAATATTACTTTAATTTTTTAAAATATATTGATACAGAAATGTAATATAGAACATTATTTTAAACAACATTTTTTGACTGGATTTCTCCTTTAAAATGTTTATTTTCTAAATTTTATAAGCAAGTGTCAAGTGTCAGTATCACTGTGTGTGTGTGTGTGTGTGTGTGTGTGTAAA
Source organism: Hemibagrus wyckioides (assembly GCF_019097595.1). Classification (NCBI taxonomy): domain Eukaryota; kingdom Metazoa; phylum Chordata; class Actinopteri; order Siluriformes; family Bagridae; genus Hemibagrus; species Hemibagrus wyckioides. Next base: position 14,065,611 of record NC_080733.1, read on the forward strand.
GTCTGAATTCATAACAGCTGCCAAAGTGGAGTGGAATGTTGTGTATATATGTGTGTGTGTGTGTGTGTGTGTGTGTGTATAAAGACAGTAGTTATATTACATAAGAGACTGAAGTAGGAAACGAAATAAACCACTCCTTACTCAAGCCTATATTCAGCGACAAGCCAGACAGCTAAATTATCTACTACCAGTATTCCTATTGTCAACTCTTAACAACTGCTCATACACACACACACACACACACATACACACGCACACAGAGCACAACTCGTATTTTACCCATAAACACCTTCAGTTTTAATCTTTAAAAACAACTGCTCCCTGCAAACACATTAGAAAGTCATTAATATAAAACCAGTATCATTTTCTATAAATGGCTAGAACAAGCAACACTGTAATTATTTAGCATTTTCCTAGTACTGTAAAATAGCATAAAGCTTCTTCATGTGGTCTACTTCATCCTCCTGCACGTCCTCTTGTTATTAGAAGGAGTCACAGACCATTTTAATGTTGTTTATGATGTTAAATGGTGAATAAAGTCAGTGGAGTGATTCCAAAGTGACTCCATCTTATTATTGTCCTTAAGGCTTTGCAATTAAAACAAATCATTGACAGCGAGTCAGGGATACATCCTGCTAGAAGAAGCCTTAAGCTTAAAGCATCGAGAAAGCATTATGGAATGTTCTAGCAATCAAAGTTTCCTCAGCATGTAATGTTCAGATAACTCAGAGCTGTTAATTGAGTCCTAAAAAAAACTGCTTCTTACCATAACAACAAAAAATACAACTGTATATTGTTTATAAAGACCACAAGATGTTCTGCCGAAGAGAAAAAAGGCTCTGTTTATGGGATTTAACATGAAGCTGGTAATAGAATCCGCACCCTTACTGGCACTCATTCATGAGCAAACACTTAAAGTACTAGACGCGCATTTTCTGTTCTTCATGTCGTTACTTTGGAGGAGACAAAGATAAAGTAGCTGAGACTGGCAGGAGACACACGAAGCATTCAATAAATGCCAACATTTTGACAAGCTGCATCACGCACAGTACAGGCTCATAAACACACACACACACACACACTGGCTCTTCACAGCCCCTCTGTCAGTAAGCTGGGAGTGATGGGTTTCCGGTTAAGGAAGTTATGTTTTTCCCCAGTAAATCAGGATACACTCATTCCTGCGGTTATTCGCCCAGGGACTTATCTTTTAACACCCTGTTAGTACTCGCTCCCCTCTTTTTCTTTCTTAACTACACACACACACACACACACACAGAGAGAGTGAGAGAGAGAGAGAGAGAGAGAGAAATTCTTGCTCTCTGGTTTTAATGGCAAATAAATTATTTGACTCTGCCCTGAGGGACATGACAAAGACATAGCAGGTTTGTTACATCACATGCTCTGTGCCTTTACTCGCACACAGTGATAAAAGACGACGGAAAAACACTAACACACACACACACACACACAACACAGAGAGAGAGAGAGAGAGAGAGAGAGAGAGAGATTTTCCATCCCTTTTAAGACAAATCTTTCTTATTCAAAAATGTTTGTGATTTAATGGTATTACCAAAGAACAGAGAGACTTAAAGTAAAAAAAAGGTAGATTAAAAAAAAATAAAATAACAGATGATAAAAAAAATATGAGACAAATATGACTGAAAATCGAAGAGTAAAGGGGAAGAGAAAAGGAGTGAAAAGGCAAAGGTTTAGATATTGGATAAGGGATTTTCTGTATCTCATAAACACACTTTCTGCACTTTCACTTTGCCCTTTTTTGTTTGCAGAAACGTTTTGGATTTATTATTGAATATTTGTTTTTAATTTTGTGCAAACTTTGCAATTCTGTCATTACCTGTTGTGTCTGCAGCATGGGGCATCGTGATTCCTGCCCACAATGAGCCTCCAAAATGAGTTTCCAAAATGGAAACTGTTGCAGTTTCCATTTTAACCACTAGGGGAAATAATAACTCTAAACGTTCACACATTCAGTGACTCGAGGTGAGCGTGTCCTGAGATGAGACAAAGTTGAGAAAAGAACTTTATGCACATACAGAGAGACTTGATACACAGAGAGAGAGAGATACAGCGAGAATGAAGAAAGTAGAGTGCCATGACAAAGAGTACACACTCTTTCTCCTTCCTATTTTCATATATTGTATTATCTTTGTATAATATAAAGCAGATAATCACTGGTGAATTCATTCATTTATTCATTCACTGTCTTCCGCTTATCCGAGAGCCGTGTCACGAGGGCAGCAGTCTAAGCAGGGATGCCCAGACTTTCCTCTCCCTAGACACTTCCTCCAGAATGTTTCATTTTAGCGTCAAAAAAATCTGATTTGTTGTCAATATGAATGCAAGTTGCACCACCCAGTGAGAAAAGTTATTACTATGGCAACCAGTATTTCCAAATTTTCCCATTGTTGTCTGTATACATCTACGCCATTTTTATTCTCCTCTTTGTAGGCTAAGGAAAGAAATAAGAATCTTTTAACACTTGGACTTAAGCACTCAACATCCCTGTTAATACCAAGGTCTGAGAAAGAGAGAGAGAGAGAGAGAGACTAAAAAACAAATAAAGGATAAAGCAGTTCCTGTATGAATGATTGAATGAATGAATGAATGAATGAATGAATGAATGAATGAATGAATGAATGAATGAATGAATGAATGAATGAATTTGGCTGCAACAGTTGAGATAGAGGAGGGAAAGATAAAAAGAGATGGATGGAAAGATAAGAGAGAGAGAATGACAGAAAGACAACGACATGGGGAGAGAGAGAGAGAGAGAGAGAGAGAGAGAGAGAGAGAGAGAGAGAGAGAGACTAAAAAACGAATAAAGGATAAAGCAGTTCCTGTATGAATGAATGAATGAATTAATGAATTTGGCTGCAAAAGTTGAGATAGAGGAGGGAAAGATAAAAAGAGATGGATGGAAAGATAAGAGACAGAGAATGACAGAAAGACAACGACATGGGGAGAGAGAGAGAGAGAGAGAGAGAGAGAGAGAGAGAGAGAGAGAGAATGACAGAAAGAGAAAGACAGACTGAGAGAGAGAGAGAGAGAGAGAGAGAGAGAGAGAGGGAACATATTGTTATTTCTGGGTTCTCTGGTTTCCTCCCTTCCTGGCTGTATTGCTGGCCCATATATTGTGCTTTTAGGATAGGCAAGAGAGAGAGAGAGAGAGAGAGAGAGATGGACAGATAGAATGTAAAAATATTGATAGAGAGACAGAGAGAAGGTAAACGTGAAAGCAAGACAATGAGATGAATAAATTAACATGTGAATGCGACATCGATATAACCTGTGTTTTGTGCCTGAATTTTCTCAGTTCGTTCATCCACCTGCTGACAGGATCACCTGCAACACACACACTCACACACACACAAACACACACACGCAAACAGACTCTTCTTAGCTCTGTGGTAGGTTAATAAAAACACGTTGGTGTTGATCTGTCAACACACTCACTTTAGGAAGAACACAGCAGGCTGCCAAAACACGCTCTCACATGCATCCAGATCATCTTGAGTCTCACCCGCGGGACACAGAGACACCAAGACGCCACACACACACTCACACACATACACACACACACACAAACTACAAGTGCTTGTGGAAGCGTGCCAGCATTTTACAGTGAAAAGTAGGTTACAAGTGTTTACACAGACCCAGACACACACACACACACACACATTCATAAAGGCTGCCATCACATTCAACTGGTTATTGACTCATCAGTGTGAAGAAACAGCTGCTGTTTTTATGGCCCTGTTTTGACATGAAGCAAAGGAAGTAATATCTCCTCACACCCTTAGTCTGAAACTCATGACTATCTTCTTCTTTTATTGATAAAATCATTGAATCACAGCCTAAGATTATATTAACAATTTTGTTGTTTGGTTGTTTCTTCCCCAAAATGGTGTGGACTAAACTATGTCCTGATTTATCATTAACTTTATTAGGCTTAATGTGACATTGTGCAAACATATTATTATATAATTTTATTTCTCAGATAGAAATAATTTTTTTAAAACAAATATGCACAGCCACTTGGATATCAAATGGATTCAGTTCTTAAATACCAAATACTATATTTAGAGGGTTGTTTGTTTGTTTGCTTAAAGTTATTGTTACATTTGTCTGTTTTAACTATCTATTATATATCTAAATAATTATTTATTATTATTCACAGAGTTGTACATTTTTGCAGTGTATTTTGAGTCATATTTTTATTTTTCGTCTTTCTTTTTTTTGGTAATTTTTAAAAATTAACATTAATTACATTTTTTTTTGCAATTTTTGCATTTAATTGACCAGAATTTTTTGTCCCAGTTTGTAATTTTTATAATTTACCAAATTTTACTTTTTTTTTTTATTTTATTTTTTACTATTTTTAGGGATTTTATAAAATACTGGATTTAGTTTTTTGGGTTTTTTTTTTGTTTGTTTTTTTTTTTTGTTGTTGTTTTCTCTTTGTTGCTTGTTTTTTCAAATACTATAATAAATTATTTATCAAATACTATACTTAGATGTTTTTTTAATATTTAGAGCTTGCTTAAAAGAAGAATAAAACTAAAATAAAATTAAAAAATAAAAATAAAATAAAATATTAATTTTTCATGTTCATGTTCATTAAAAGCTAATATAGTTATAAAAAATAAATAAATAAATGAAAAAATTTATTAATTAATATATGAATGAATGAAAATAAATAAATAAATAAATAAATAAATAAATAAATAAATAAATAAATAAATAAATAAATAAATAATGTCAGAATCTTATCTCTTTTCACACTAATATCCGTGAGGAAATAATCGCCGATTCATTCATACTCTTCAGTTCCTTCGATTAATGAATGAATTAGGTCTTTTCAAATATTTTAAGATTAAATATTTACAATATTGTCTGTTGTCCTCTATACGTCATGTGTGTGTAAGCACTCTTCCCTGTTTTGATGATGAAGTGAGAGTCCAGGAGCATCGTCGACAGTTTCACATCCTGTAGATGATCATACAAAGTCACTTTCATGTCTGTTTCATTAAAATAAAGCCTGTCATCGACTGTGTGAGGAAATCACACTTAGTTGGAGAGGCTTTAGCACTTTGTTTATTAAACTGTCTTCTTACACAACATCTTCTTTGCAGGCAAACAGCCAAGGCCAGTTTAGATAACTGTAATTATATTTACGAGAACTGAATATTGTTTTTTTTAAGTATAGAGATGACAGCGTGGATTGGAAGAAACATCACCATTTTGATCAAAACCAGCACTTTTCATCTGTAAAGTCTTGTTTCTGTTGCGTGCAAATATATCGCCACATTCAGTGCAGTGAAACTGTAATGGAAGGAAGCAGCTACCCAAATAAAGAAAACCTAGAGAAAATAAACAAACAACAAAACACACACTTATGTTAACAAAAGTATTGGGACGCATGCACATGAACTTTCATGACATCCCATTCTTAATCAATAGGGTTTCATATGGAATTGGCCCACCTTTTGCAGCTATAACAGTTCCCAACTCTTCTGGGAAGGCTTTCCACATGGTGTGTTTACACCACTGCATCCGACACTTTGCATTGGACTTGGCTTGGATGCAGCTGCTCGGCCATGAAAATCCGTTCCATGAAGCTCTCTACACACTGTTCTTGAGCTAATCTAAAGGCTACATGAAGTTTGGAGGTCTGTAGAACCTCCTTTCTGACTCTGCAGAAAGTGGGTGACCTCTGTGCACTGTGTGCCTCAGCATGCACTGACCCCACTCTGTGATATTATTTTTATGTGGCCTAACACTTTGTAGCTGAGTTGCTGTTGTTCCCAATTGCTTCCACTTTGTTATAATATGACTAACAGTTGACTGTGGAATATTTAGTAGTGAGGAAATTTCACAAATAGACTTATTGCACAGATGGCAACCTAAATCATGGTGCCATGCTTGAATTCACTAAGCTTCTGAGAGCAACCTATTCTTTCACAAATGTGTGTAGAAGCAGTCTGCATGCTTCATTTTATCCTCCTGTGGCCAAGGAGGTGACTGGAACACCTGAATTCAGTGATTTGGAGGGGTGTCCCAAAACTTTTGGCAGTACAGTGTATTTACCACCTTAAAAGCTGCTAGAAGAAAATAAAGAATGCATATAATGGAATGTTAGTTTTTTCAGGTGATATCTGCCAGATCTACATTAACAATCTTACATTTTTTTCCAGTGTAAACATTAGGCTTCATCTCCCAGCGAGTGCCAAAACCTCTCGCTCGTGCACATATACATAAACACACTGCAGTACTCAATGGTCGTGTTTTTTTCAGTTTCCGGTAAAGAAACAAGAAGTAACATCTGTGCCAAAGTTGCTCTAGTTTCACACCAGTGTTTGTGCTGATTACCATTTCAAAATAGACATCTTATCCCTCCAGCATGATTGTGTGATTGTGTGATTATAGGCATGAGAGTGATTTGTTACCTCAGTATTTGTCTGCAAGTTGCAACACCTTAACAAGCTCTTACAGTCATTCATGTTTTTGTGTGATGATACCGGCTAGCCCGCAAGTGAAGTCCCTGAATCACAGACTGTCTGTGACGTACAGCTATCATGTGATATAAAGCTGGAGATCAATATTAATATTTATCAAACCTAACTGGTTGGTCAAATTCATTGAATTGGTTTCATCTAAAACTCGGTAGATGAATAGAACACTGAGTGAATAATATTAGATTATAGCACCAATATTTCCTTCATATTCTTTATATTCACAAAACATGCCCGTTATATTGGTTTTGTTCATCTGTGCTATGATCATGACTGGTTTCCTCATAAACACATGGCAGTAAGTGGACTGACTGCACTAAAATGCTCCAAGGTGTGAATGAGTGTGTGTGCATTGTGCACTGTCAATTCCTGAGTGTATTCCAGCTTCACACCCAGTATTCCCAGGATATTCTACAGATCCACAGTTCTGACCAGGATAAAGCAGTTTAAGAAGAAATCATATCTTCGAATCATATCTTCTTCAGTTTAAGAAGAAATCATATCCTAGCTGAGGTCAGGGGCAGATAGGATCTGCACCCCTGGAGCAGAGAGGGTTAAGGGCCTTGTTCAAATGCCCAACAGTGGAGCTTGGTGGTGCTGGGGCTTGAGCCCCGATCCTCCGAGCAACAACCCAGAGCCGTAACCACTTGAGCCACCACTGCCCTGGTTCCAGTTCCTGAATGAATGGATGAATGAATGAAGGAGCTCTGACTATTGATCTAAAATGTTCAAATACAAAATCCAATCACATATCAAATCCCAATTCCAATCCTAATCCCACTTCAAAACCCAAATACAAATACAAATCCAGTCCCAAATCTAAATCTAATCACCAATCCACTTTCAAATCCCAATCCTAAATCCTATTTAAATCCCAATTCAATTTCAAATCCAAACCCAAATCTGACCCCTATCCCAGTCCTAGTTCAAATCACAAATCCTCATAGAAATTCAACCCCAAATCCAAATCCAATCTCATTTGAAAATCCAAATCCAATACTGATCAACTCCAAAATCACATCCAAATCTGAGCCCTATTCCAGTTCACATCTTAAATCTAAGTCCAATTCCAGTCCCAGTTTAAATCTCAAATTAAAATCCTAATCAAATACAAGTTCCGGTCCAGATCTGAGCCCAATCCCAGTCCCAGGTCAAATCCCAAATCCAATCCCAATACCACTTTAATTTCAAATAATTTTGCGCTCACAGTACAGAGAAGATTAGCATGGCTGCGCAAGGATCGTGAAGCATTACCATATTTTGTGGCGGTGGTGGCTCAAGTGGTTAAGGCTCTGGCTCTGGATCATTGACTGGAAGACCACTGTTGGGCCCTTGAGCAAGGCCCTCAACCCTCTCTGCTCCAGGGGCGCTGTATCATGCCTGACCCTGTGCTTTGACCCCAATCCCCAAGGATGGGATATGCGAAGAAAGAATTTCACTGTGCTGTAATGTATATGTGACAAATAAAGACAATTTAACTTACAAATCCAATCCCAATGCCATTTTAAAATCAAATCTTAATTAAATCCCAATTCCAATCTAAATCTGAGTTTAATCCCAGGCCCAAACATTACTACAGATCTGCTGTTCAGACTTCCTCAACTTTAAATGCAGTGTTTCCAGGTGAGATATTTTCGCAAGCGATAGAGTTAAGTTGAATACGTGACTGTGTTGTGTAGGTCCTATACTGCCCCCGTGTGGACGAGCAGAGAACAGAGGGCAAACACTTTTCAAATAGTTTCTATAGACGTCTGTAAACTTTTGTCCTTTTGCCTGTCTTTCTCTGTCTGTCTGTCTGTCTTTCTCTCTCTCTCTCTCTCTCTCTCTCTGTGTGTCTGACTGTCTGTCTCTGTGTCACACACACACACACACACACTGGTTGGATGTACATTGGTCAGAGAAACCTTTAATTGCTTTTCTTTTTAAAGAAATATATTTATTTGTTTGTTTATTTGTTTTTCACTTCTACACATGTTTTAATAAAATAAGCAGTCAGATAAGCAGGGAATTCAGATAGAACCTTCTAGAGACAGTCAAAAAGTCGAAGAAGCTTTATTGTCACTTCAACCATATATAGCTGATGCAGTACACAGTGAAGTGAAACAACGTTCCTGCTAGAACAGAGGTGCTATACAGAACAAAGACAAAGTACAGTGACGCAGACAAACATAGAGCTAAACATAGAGATAAAGACTAAACTATACTTAAGGTGCAATCTTTAGTTAAAACTAGACATACAACAGAAGTGCACAGGATGACAAGACAAGACAGTGCAGACAAACAACATATAGACATACAGACAATAACCTGAGCTCAGGATCAAACAGAAGACCCTGAAGCTATGAGGTGCTGACCATCCTTTCAAAACTCTCAGTACTGTTTGTCTTTAAGATGTAGAAGAGTAAATATTTGTAACTCTAATGTCCAGTGTCAGCTATACGAAGAACACACTTTCCCCTTTGAGTGTGTTTTTTTTCAAGGTTTTTCTTCCTCATATGTCAGGGAGTTAATGTGAAATGAATCAAACTGAAATTGGGAATCGAAATGAAAGAAACTTGAGAAAAAAGAGTGGGAAGCTCATGTCAGGGGCATAAATTTGTAACACTTTGGTTAAGGCTCACTGTTCACGTAAGGTCAGAGGTTCAAAGCAAGCTGCTATTGTTTGGGTCTTGAGTAAGTCCTTTAACCCTACATGCTCTCAGGTCACCATATCAAGGCTGACCTTGTGCCCTGACCCTGGTTTCTACAGGATTCTGTAAACTTGTCTGTCTGTCTGTCTGTCTCTCTCTCTCTCTCTCTCTCTCTGTCTGTCTTTCTCTTTCTCTCAAGTTTCTACAGGTGTCTGTAAATTTTTGTCTCTCTGTCTGTCTGTCTCTCTCTCAAGTTTCTAAAGGCGTCTGTAAATTTTTGTCTCTATGCCTGTGTGTCTCTCTCTGCCTGTGTGTCTCTGTCTGTCTGTCTCTCTCTCTCTCTCTCTCCTTCTCTCTCTCTCTCTCTCCTTCTCTCTCTCTCTCTCTCTCTCTCTCACTCTAGTTTCTTACAGGCGTCTGTGAACTTTTTCCGAATGTACCTACATCAGCATGCAATGACACTCATGGCCACCAGAGGGCATCGTTTTGCATGATCACAACAGAGCTTACTTCAAACTCTGATCTCTAGTCTTATAAAATATATTATATGTATATATACATGAATAAATAACACAGCGCTCCTACGTCATCATTTGCTCATTAGGTTCTATATCGGATATATAATATATAATGATTTATTTTGTACAGAGAGACACCATTTTCGGCAGCTAAATAATAACAGGGCTGTGTCCTAAAGTGGATTTTTGTGGAATAATTATAAATATATATATATACGTAAAGTATAAAATTTGGGTTTTATTAAAATTTTCTTTGTATGCATAATCTCACCTGTGACAACACCTAGATTAAAAAGCCCTGCTTATTAAGAATGAAGCCCTAACAACAAAGAGTGTCTCCGAGAAAGGTGTTTATTAAGAATAAATTAAACTATTAAGTCAACTCCACATGCATGTGCAGGATCATTCTCTTTTTGGGGGTCTGGTAAAAACGCCTAAAGAATGCAACACTGGTGGACGAGTCGGTTTTTCTCCACCCGTTTGCCTTTGCCCAACCCCCACATAGCACAAGTAACCGCCCTTCGTCATTCCCTTCAACCGAACATGATAACACCCCCTAAAGGCACGCATTAGCGCTACGCATCATGGGACTTGTAGTCTACTGTGTCACTCGCGTAACAGACACGCTGCACGACTCGAACTACAGTTCCCATAGTAACGCGCGTCTTCCGACGGTTAACGTCCAATCTGAATATGTGGGCGGGGAGCATCCGCCCACAAAAAAGCCCACAAAATACAATTGTGCTTGAGGGAGAAAACATTTGAAAGAAAAAATAAGAAAGGTTTACAGTGATCTAGGGTATTGATTGTTATATGTAATGTATTATTAAATATAATATGAGAAGGGGAGCGAGAGGTTGAATTTTTTTTTTGTGGATATTTAAATAAAAGTGGGAGGAGCTTCGGATAGACACACACTCACACACACACATACACATAGAGAGAGAGTTGGATTTGGATTTGGATGCGTTTCGCTGGAAATCCTTTTTTTATTCACGGCAAAATCACGAGAGGGAGGAATAAAAAACACTGAAGGTAAAGTGCGATTTTTTATTTTAATTCTGGACGGCTGGGGTAATTTTAGCGGGGTGGAATTGTAGTGCCCGAGGTTGGTACCGCCCTTCCTGGCGGGTGGGTCTGCTCGCTTCGGCTCTCTCCGGTGGATGTGCGGCGCAGCGCAGCAGCAGCAGCCATTCGTGGGGAAAAATAGGCCGTCCTTCTCCGGGCCTTCTGCCTGCCTCTGCCTCCACAGCGTCCGGCCTTTTTTTTCGTTAACAACTCCTCTCCGGTTTTATTAATGCGGGATGAGTGGTGCGTACCCTCCCTCCCATATTATCGTCTCCACCCCTCTGTCTTTCCCTCTCTCTGTGTGTGTGTGTGTGTTTGTGTGTGTGTCCACGCATCGGCAACCTGTCGCCTCCTTTCCCCTTTTCCCTTCCGTGTTTTTGTTTTGTTTTTGCTGCTGTTATAATCCATACTGATCAGGCTGCATTTTTATTCCTTCATTATTCGACACGACACACTTCCATTGTGCAACCATGTCAATTGCATCAGTGCTTTACGTTCTTCATTAAACCTAATTTTATATCTATCTATCTATTTATTAATATATATTTTTTAACTCGCTTATGTAAAGCTTAAAGATGAATAAGGTTTTTTTGCCTCTTTTCTCTCTGTCTCTCGCTCTCTCTGTCTGTCTGTCTCTCTCTCTCTCTTCTTCCACCGTGTGAACTACCTGAACTAATATAAAGCCAGGCCCGATCCCAATCGCTTTAATATTAAACGTATAGTTCACTACCTAGGGCACGTGAGCCTTTATGGCTGTGGCAACACATCAAGGGAACAGGAAGCGGTTTGGGATTCAGCCCTAAAGGGAGCTAAGCTAACACATATTGTTTGTTTTTTGGCAAGAAGCTTCTAATAACGACGTCAAAAAATATGTTTTCGCAGATCAAAAGAAAGAAGTCATGGCGACGGACGGGGGGAAATCAGGTGGTGGTGAAAAGGGCAGTAAAGGAAAAACGTCATCACAGGTAAATGCGTTTTGAGAGCGTTCAAAGTTTGTCCTGTCAACTACTAGTACTACTACTGCGCGCGCACACTCCCTTGATGCACACTTCCGTACTACACAGCACGCATCAAAGTCATCTGAGGTTACGTGCTATCTAGTGCGGAAGTACGAGTTTGTGGTTATTACTTAGCACTATCTTTAGCCCCCTTTCATAGCCCCTCTGCCCTAGAGACCTCCTCTACCGTGCATTTTGTGTAGTTTAAGACAACTAACTTTTTTATATATATATATATATATATATATATATATATATATATATATATATATATATATATATATATATATATATATATTTGCTCTTCAGTAAGCATGTCACTATGATACTATATCATATAACATCACAGCACCCTAAAAAATATTTCACTACACTAATATGATATTTAAAACTTATTATAAATATTAAATAATATATTAATATATTAAAACCCAGCTTCTGTCTTCACCGACTTGCTTGTTTTCTGAGACATAAATATTTATTTCACATGAACCATAGCAATAAAACACTCGAGGACATTCAGTTATAGGAAATCAATACACCAAGCAAAGCAATAAAGTTGATTGGTTTTTATTCCTCTTATACCTCAGCAGTTTGCCAATACGTTTATGTTTATTAAAAAGAACAAGAGGTGGGTTTATTTGTGTGTGTGTGTGTGTGTGTGTTTGAATCGTCAACATGTGTTTGGAGAGCTGTCTGAAATACTGACAGAGCTGCTGTTGTAGAAAATTCCTCGAACCCCCTTTCTGACCAATCAGAATGGAGAATTCAGCAGCACTGTGGTTATAATATAGTGCTTATTTTTCCCCCAAAAAATGTAGGGAATAAATGACGTGTATGATCGTGTGACGAAAAGTTAAAGTAACCTGTGGTAATTGACACACTTTTTTATATGAAATTATGTGTTTATAGAGCTTTAATCAGCTTATACAGACATTTATAACATGTTAATAAGACATGCTACATTATAAAAAAATATCTTCTTTAAAAAATAGGCATTCAGTCGCGGGTGGACTTTTTCCACCATTTCACCATTTCAACATTTTCTTGGTCTTTAGACATCTCCAGGGTGTCTGTGTGCCAGGCGGCATTTCACAAATTAAATTCTTTATTATTACAGCGTCGTAAAATTAGCATAGAATTTGCATGTTATGTTGCATAGCTTATTCATAACATGCTCTTGTGATTAAAAAAAAAAAGACAGAAAGAAAAGATGTAGTGGAATGTGTGGTTCGAAAACATCTGAAGTTACGTCACACGCTCTGGATATTACAGGGTCACTCAGATAAGAGCGGAGAGTGAGTTCAGCTGTGGCTTGTGTTACTGACCTGCTGTAGACGTGTTGATCAGGAGAAATTTGACCCAAAGTTGATAGCAAGTACTCTCGCCTTGCAAAACCTTGGTCTTTAAAGCCACTTGCTGGAGTTGTTGCTGTAAAGTGTACACATAGACCTGATTCTATATTAGTTTATTATATATTTCTATATTAAATCTGTTATATGTATGTATTTTTTCACTGCTTATTAAAGGGCATTAATCCCGTTTGTAGTAGCACTGAATTAACTAGAAAGCTTGAATTGTGTGATATCTGTAGACTCCTTTATTCTCTTATTTATTGCACTAATGCAGCCTCCTGAATGCATATCAGGTTTGACTTTTTCTTTGTAAATGTATAGATAGTCATCTTAATGTTAATATGAGTCACAAGGACACAGATCACAGAGTCTAATGATACGTATGCATGTATATTTCTTTTTCTCCATCAGTATCGCAGTGACCCAGTTTGCAGGCAGTGTGCATGTAAGAAATGGAGAAATTGTGGTTCACACTCACCCACCCACTCTTCCTGTAATCCCGCCCACATCTTCTGACACTCACTGCTTTCTTTTTGTTCTCTTTTTTTACTTTTTGCATGTGTGTGTGTGTGTGTGAGCAGGATGCACAGCCATCTCCTCTCGCTCTGCTTGCAGCCACATGCAGTAAAATAGGCGGCGTGGGCGGGGAGGGGCAGGCCGGTGTGCAGCAGCAGATCATCATTGACCCTAGCCAAGGGTTAGTTCAGCTCCAGAACGCCCCTCAGCAGCTGGAGCTTCTCCCGGCTCAGTTCACAGGAAACGGCTGGCAGATTATTGCTGCTTCGCCTGCCGCAGCTACTGCAACCGTAACCAAGGACAACACGCAAGTTCCTGGCGTGGCGGCCATCGCCACCGGGACAGGCGTGGTCCCCGTTGACACCACGTCCGGGCGAAAGGTTAAATCGACGGGTGTGAACAATGCATCAGTGGCACAACAGCAACAACAGCAATTTCAGATCATCCAGGTCCAGAACATGCCTAATTCCACAGGAGGGATCCAGTATCAGGTGATCCCGCACTTACAGACCGCTGACGGTCAGCAGATCCAGATAAACCCCAGCAACCCGACCACTTTAAGCGTCCAGCCTGAGCAGATTCAACTCATTAACGCCGCTAACAACCAAGCCATCCTGGCCACGCCTCCGAGAGCCACTTCAGCCAATGTAGTTTCCCAGAATGTCACAAATCAGGCCATCCCTGTGCAGATTCGTCCCTCGTTTCCACTTCAGCTGCAGACCATTCAGGGCACGCAAGCCCCCGTGGTCACTACAATACCCATAAACATTGGCGGAGTCACTTTGGCTCTGCCCGTCATCAACAACGTGGCTGCAGGAGGAGGATCTGTGCAACTGCTGCAGTCGAACGACGTCAGCATAGCCAATGGCAGCCAGTTGATCACGACCAGCATAGATTCTACAACCGGGACCACCAGCTTGACGACATCAGGGGGCGGAGACTCCATCTCTGCAGAAGCTACAGCCTTAACTTCAGTGTCCATGACATCTGATGCAGGTGCAGAGGGTCAGAAAGACATACGGGCCCAGGTAGGCGATCCTGACAGCCAGAGCACGGCTCAGTCCAACGGGCTGCAAGTGTCCGAGCAGCAGGCCCAAGTGCAGCAGTTCCACATCGTTAGTCACCCGGTGCTCCAGCAGATCCAGATCCAGCAGCCACAGCAGCAAGCGCAGGCGCAGGCACAACAGCAGACCCAGCAGCTGGTTCAGGGCTCCATCCAGTTACAGCCGACTCAGACGCTGCAGCCGATACAGCAGAACGTCCAGCTGCAGGCCTTCCAGAACCCGGCACAGGTCCTGATCCGGGCTCCCACGCTCACACCAACCGGTCAGATCAGCTGGCAGACGGTGCAGGTCCAGAATGCAGGTGTGGCTCAGCAGCTCACGCTGGCTCCAGTGGCCTCCAGTCCAAGCGGCGGTGCGTTCACACAGATCACTCCTCTCGCTATCGGAGGAACGCCCATCACACTGAACACGGCCCAGCTGGCCTCGGGGACGGGCGTGCAGACGGTCAACATTGCAGGCCTGGGCGCTGCCGGGGTCCAGGTGCAGGGTGTCCCACTCACTATCGCCGGGGTTCAGGGTAAGCATCCGCTGATGTATGTTTCATTCAGACTAATGCATTAGAGCTAAGCTTTATTTAGAATATAATGTAGATATAGTGCTGAAGGATTTTTCCTCCAAAGGTCTGATATAAATCTTCTTTCAACTAATACTTAACCATTAATTATTAGCTTATGGCTGTAAACAAGAAACATCAATTTAATGAATATTTTTATTTAGTTTCACACTGGTTCTCTAACTAAACCTGGTCAGATTAGCTTCCTTTGGCTAAATCATTTAAATCAATATACATAACAGGATAAACCCAGAATTCTTAATGGAAGAAGTCTTTTCTTCTATAGTATTTCTTCAACTCATCAGTTTAGTTTGCTGGAATCCTTTGATGCGTTCACATCCAGACTGTGGTCCAGCACTCTCTTAATACCACGTAATAACATGAGGACGTAATGTAGAAGCTCTTTCGTCTGTATTTTTTGGGTAAATTGTGGTACACTTAGTGAAGCCGTTGGCAGCAGCTCAACTTCCTGTTTATCTGCACCATACAGCACTGCTGAGTGAGACGGTTTTCACTTGGTCCAGAGGTTAGAAAATTAAACCAAAAAAGATTTAAAAAACATAAACACACTTTTAAGCCATTTTTAACGAACTCAATAAACACACTGATTTGAGCAATTTGACAAAAATCCCATATTTAGATTGACTTCTAGACATTTCTACAGTACATATGTCATTTACATAGGCTTCAGCACTGTAACGACATCAGATGGTTTTAATGATTGTAAAAAATAATACAATGTCTAAGAAAGTGTATTGTGATTTAATTCATTACTATAAAGATATTATATCCTCATATCAGCCAAGCTCAATCCTAATGATTTTGTAATATTCTCCTTAGTGCTCAGGAGTTTTGTTTACAGTATTTTGTAATGAAATGTGACTTTGCCGGACTCACTTCAGCCCTGAAATACACTCAGCGATTTAAAAACCAAACTGAAGCATTATTTGTGCTCGAGCTCGGGTTTGACAGCACCCGCGGTTCTGCTGTAAGCAGTTGCAGATGTCAGTTTGCTGACTCTTTCTTCCCTCTGTGTCTCTCTCTCTTACTCTTCCTCTCTCACTCACTCTCTCTCTCTCTCTTTTTGTCTCTCTCTCACTCTTCCTCTCTCTGTCACTCTCTTTCTCTTTTTGTCTCTCTTTTTCTTACTCTTCTTTCTCTCTCTCTCACTCTTTCTCTCTCTCACTCTTCCTCTCTGTCACTCTCTTTCTCTTTTTGTCTCTCTCTCTCTCTCTCTCTCTCTCTCTCTCACTCTTCCTCTCTCTGTCACTCTTTCTCTTTTTGTCTCTCTCTTTCTTACTCTTCCTCTCTCACTCACTCACTCTCTTTGTCTCTCTCTCTCTCCTACACTCTCTCTCTCCTACACTCTCCTACTCTTCCTCTCACTCTCTTTCTCTTTTTGTCTCTCTTACACTTCCTCTCTCACTCACTCTCTCTTTTTGTATCTCTCTTGTTCTCTCTTCCTCTCTCTCTCACACTCTTTTTGTCTCTCTCTCTCTTACTCTTCCTCTCTCACTCACTCTCTCTTTTTGTTCTTCTCTCTCTCTCTCTCTCTCTCTCTCTCTCTCTCTCTCCCTCTCTCTTGCTCTGTCTTGCTAAGCCAGTAAGCAAAAATTACACTTCCAGCTGAACTGCCAACTAAAACCATAGCCATAATGGGTCAAACATGTGGACAGTCCACAAATAAATTGTCCTTTGCTTGTCGTAAAGAATTAGTCCTTTATTTTAGACAACTATAAAACTGTTCTCATTGTAAAATATAATAATCAGTTTGAATAGAAGTGGATTTTGATTCCTAATGAACTGACCACAGTGTTGAAAGGGAATCCATCCTCCTCTGGACAGCAGGATTATAAATAAGTATGCAGGTGAAGAAAAATAGAATCTAACAGAGATGAGTTTATAGGATGTTACAGGACGAGCATAAGACTTTATTCATGATTAGAGCAAATGTACAGCATCCAGGTAAGATAATTCACTAAAGCTAAAGTTATAAATGTCTTTACAGTATCTATATGTCATCATGAATGGGATCAGGAGATATTAGACTCCTGAAATGCCAGATATGTTCTCAGGAATTCAGGCATGTTGTAAAAGTTTTGTCATAACATGCAGGGAAATGTATATGATGTGTTTTTGTTCTGCAGGCCAGCAGCAGGGTCAGGAGGGTGTTAAAGTCCAGCCCGGCCCGGTGACCGTCACTGTGGGGAACTTGACCAACGCCAGTCTGAACGCAGTGAGTCCGGACCAGCTGGGTCAGGCCCAGAGCCCGTCGGAACAGGAGGGGCAGCCGAGCAAGAGGCTGCGTAGAGTGGCCTGCTCCTGCCCCAACTGCAGAGACGGGGAGGGCAGGTGAGAGCCGCACTCACAACACTTCACTTGTTGATTTAAAACTAGTTAAATAAAACACTGCATAATAATTAAGGCTCAGAAGAGTGGAACCATGGAAGTAGTCAGAAAGAGAGAGTCATAAAAATTTTGCAAAAAGCATTGAGAAATCAACGTTGTTGTTTAAAAATCCTAATAACCCAGCGCTGTTGAAGTCTGGATTCTGATTGGTCAGACGGCGTTGATTACATTTCTGTAACAGAAGAGGTTTCATTCATGCATTCACAGACGTGTATGTCAGACGCTTTGAAAAAATCGGTTATAAATGACCGTAAAAAAATGTAATAATGGGGGCAGTGGTGGTCCATGTGGGTAAGGCTCAGGGTTGTTGATCAGAGGGTCAGGGTTCAAGCCCCAGCACCACCAAACACCACTGTTTGAGCATTTGACCAAGGCCCTTAACCCTTTCTGCTCCAGAGGGCGCTGTATCATAGCCGCCCCTGCGCTCTGACCTCAACTTCCTCAGCTGGAATACGCAAAGAAAAGAATTCCACTATGCTGTAATGTATATGTGGTGATAAAGGCTTCGTGCCATCAGTTCTTCTATTTTTATCACTAACGATGGGAGTCAGCACTGTGTAAGGCTCATGTTATATATTATATTTATTATAATATTCATGAGCATTTTATTCAGTTCATTAAGCGATTATAAAAGAAGTGCTGGTCTATTTGAATTTTAGTCTCGTCACTAATTCACTCAAGTCTCCTAAATCAGAACTGAAGTTTTTTTATTATCTGATTAACCTCTTTAAGGAACAGAGGGGAAAAAAGAGATGGTGATGAGGGATGTTTATAGCTGCTTTAACATCAGTCATAACAGGAACACGGCATTAACAAGAAATAAAAGAAGAGTAAAATGTGTCGTTCTTTCATGAATTGATAAAAAAATAAGTCATTGGCAAATTGCTGTGATGTAAAAAGAAGAAAAATGGCACATCACACCCACCTGACTGATTATTGTGTTACATGGCTTCAGTTTAGAAAGTTTTTCTCATTGATGTGGAAACGTACACAGCGGTATAAGAAATGAATGAATGTGCAGAGATGCTGATCACACACACACACACTCCGCCTGACAAAGCATTTACATTCACATTTACATTTCTGTATTTAGTTCAGGCTTTCATCCAAAACACTGCAAAGAAAGGAAACAATCCAACAGGAACTAGTTCTTCACTCTCCTCTCAAATTCTCCTCTCATTATAAACCTTAATAAATGAGACACATCTGCTCGTAAAAGTGTTTCCTTCCTTCGTACTTGTATCAAGCGCTGTTATTTTAGAATAACAATGACATTAATGTTATGAAATAACACACAGAGAGCTATAGAGCAGCTACAACACATGTTCAGTTAAAATTAGCTTTTGCTATGTTTAATTCAACTTTCGATTCAGAAATAAATGTAACCAGAGGAATTTTCTTGACTAATGCCCTGATATGATGTCCAAACTGAACCTTTTTATTACGGGTAGAGTGCATCACCTCGAATAAAACCTGTCTTACGGAAATGCCGGTTCACACAGGGGGAAGATACTGAATGTGAAAGACACGTTTGTGGTTACTTTCGCTTTGACTTGTGAATAGAAAAAGAAGAGAGGGACTGTTTTGCATTCGTGTTTGGATAAAAGCACCGTGTAATGATCAGTAATATAATGTAGATTGTTATTACTATGTAACATATAGAGCTTGTGTTATAAAGGTGTTATGTTCAGGTGGACGAGCTGATTTGTTTGATGAATGGAAATACAGGGCCTTGCTCTCTCTCTCTCTCTCTCTCTCTCTCTCTCATATATATATATATATATATATAAAATATAATTTTTTCAAAATATTTTTTCCTAAAAATATATATTTTATATTTATATATATATTTTTATTCGCTGACTTTCCCAGCGTATATAGTTTATTGTCTTTGCTTTTTTGTTTTTTTTCCCCATTCATAGTTTTAAAATGCCTTGAAATGTTATGTGTTTTGTAAAGCCCTTTGGTCATTGTGTAATAAATAAACTTACTTAATTACTTACTCTAACTTGATAATATGAAAGAATTGGTCAGGGGTTTGAATACTTTTTGCAAGGCACTGTATGTGTGTGTGTGTGTGTGTGCGCGCGTGTGCGCACCAATCAGGCTTAACATTATGACCAACCCTGACCCGTCATGCGCTGTGTATTCTGACACCTTTCTATCAGAACCAGCATTAACTTCTTCAGCAGTTTGAGTAACAGTAGCTCGTCTGTTGGATCGGATCACACGGGTCAGCCTTCACTCCCCACGTGCATCAATGAACCTTGACTGCCCATGACCCTGTCGCCGGTTCACCACTGTTCCTTCCTTGGAACACTTTTGATAGATACTGACCACTGCAGACCGGGAACACCCCACAAGAGCTGCAGTTTTGGAGATGCTCTGATCCAGTGGTCTAGCCATCACAATTTGGCCCTTCATCAAACTCGCTCAAATCCTTATGCTTGTCCATTTTTCCTGCTTCTAACACATCAACTTTGAGGACAAAATGTTCACTTGATGCCCAATATATCCCACCCTCTAACAGGCGCCATGATGAGATCATCAGTGTCAATCACTTCACTTGTCAGTGCTCAGAATGTTATGGCTGATCGGTATACATGTGCTTGTGTAAATTCAGCTAGTTGTGTTGTTGCATGACCCACATCTGCACATTAAGGTGTTGGACTACTGATCAGAAGGTTGTGAGTTCGAATCCCAGCTCCACCAAGCTGTCACCTTAGCCCTTAATAGCTAATTTGTATAAAATAAGATCAAATGTACGTTGCACTGTATAAGGGCGTCTGCTGAATGAGAGAAATGTACATGTCACACAGTACTAATATTTTTAATTGACATTTCCAGCTACATGAGTGCAGTCAAATCTCAGCACTGAAAGTTTTCAGTAGATTATGGAGTCCGCTTATGTGAGGATGAAGTTTAAGACTGAACTGTAAGTCGTAGTATGAGACGTAAACCTGTCCACGTTTTAACAGGAACAACAACGACCCGACGAAAAAGAAGCAGCACGTGTGTCACATGGAGGGCTGCGGGAAAGTCTACGGCAAGACGTCTCACCTACGAGCTCACCTGCGCTGGCACACCGGGGAGAGGCCCTTCGTCTGCAACTGGATCTTCTGTGGAAAACGCTTCACGAGGAGCGACGAGCTTCAGCGGCACCGCAGGACACACACGGGTATAACACACACACACACACCCATCAAATTATAACATTCTGATTCAAGAAGGTGTGGATTGATATTGCAACTTCTAATCCTGATGATGCTACAGTTATCTGTGGACATGAGACATGAGAGCAATTTGTGGCTATAGGAGGGGTGGCATAGTCTCTCTCTCTCTCTCTCTCTCTCTCTCTCTGTCTGTCAGTCTGTCTTTGTCTGTCTCTCTCTGACTCTCTGTCTGTCTGTCTCTGTCAGTGTTTGTCTGTCTCTGTCTCAATCTCTCTCTTTTTCTCTCTGTCTGTGTCTGTCTGTCTTTCTCTCTCACTCTCTCACTCTCCACCTCTCTCTGTCTGTCTGTGTCTCTCTGTATCCCTCTGTCTGTGTCTCTCCGTCTCCCTCTGTCTGTGTACGTCTGTCACTCACTCACACTCTCTCTCTCTCTCTGTCTGTTTCTCACTCTCTCTCTCTTTCTCTCTGTCAGTCACAATGACATTAATCAATCACAGGTATCTGTAAGAGGAAGGAGATGTATAGCACTTTCCTCTGATTGTGTTACACTGTCCTGTGACAGCATGAGCAGCAGGTGTGAAAGCTGCTTGTCTGGCTTCACATGTCTGAAAGAAAGCATATGTTAAATAAAAAATAAATGAAATGAAAAGAAACACCAAATAGTATG
The DNA here is from genome assembly GCF_019097595.1 of Hemibagrus wyckioides. NCBI lineage: Eukaryota > Metazoa > Chordata > Actinopteri > Siluriformes > Bagridae > Hemibagrus > Hemibagrus wyckioides. Next base: position 14,087,095 of record NC_080733.1, read on the forward strand.
CCGCCCCTATAAATATAAATACACATATCTATGTATCAATCCTCAGAATGAAAACTACATACTAAGAAATCCCTCTGTGCTTTTTTTCAGGTGAGAAGAGATTCGAGTGTCCGGAATGTTCCAAGAGATTCATGAGGAGCGACCACCTGTCGAAGCACATCAAAACCCACCAGGGCAAAAAAGGCGGCGCTGCACTGGCCATCCTCACCACCGAGGACATGGAGGACGAGGTAGAGGAGGCGCTGGGCTCGCCGAGGATCGTCACCGTGGCATCCATCTCGCAGGATTCCGACCCGGCCACGCCCACAACGTCTAACAACCTGGAGGAGGAGTTCGAGTAGAAAAGTCCTCCACTCAAAGCACCATGTTATATATCAGCTTTTAGTTCGTCTGTCTTTTTATTTGTTCGTAATTTCTTTTCTTTTTCTGTTCTTTTAAGAATGGACAGCTCTTGGAGTGCATCAGCTTTTCAGATTTTTCATATGAAAATGTAAAAAAAAAACAAAAAAATTATAATAGAAAAGAATCTAAAGATTATGAATTGACCATTTGGTTTTTAAGAGACGTACAGCGAAAACGGAGATGAGATTGTCGGAGAGTGTTTTATTTACAGGAGCACGAGGAGGGATCTGTCGTTCCCAATACGCAAATCCACTATGAAGAGTCTTTTTTTCTTTCTTTCTTTCTTTCTTTAGGATTCAATTCTGTCTCTATGCACAAAATTTTCTCGAATTATGGATCGGCTTATTACGGGGAGTCGGTGTAAGAGTAGGTTTTTAACGCAGCAGGTTTTTCGAATGCAGTCGGGACGAGATTTGGGACCGGGGCGGCTCGACACATACACGCCGGGTCGATCTTCTTTTTTTTCTTTTCTTTTTTTTAAAAGCAGCATCGCACTGTTCAGCAGACGGCGCTCTTTTTAAAACCTTAGAGCATCTCCAGTTATGCAGATCTCAAGCGAAACTATACGAGAAAGCAAGAAGAGAGAGGAAGGGCAGCATCTGACACAGTGATGAAAAGGGTCCTAATAAGCACAAATTGAGAAAAAAAACTGATAGATTTATATTTACAAAAAAGAGAGAAATGATACTACATTCCTATATGAAGAAAGGGATGGTGTTGGGAGGCAGGGAGAAAAAAAAAAAATAATAAAACCACAAGAGGCGAATTTGGCTTCCTGATATTTGCTATGTTAAATGAAAGCAATACTATAAAGACAATCCTTGTGAAACCATGTTTACATTAAATAGAAGGCAGAATAGATTTCTTTTTGTTTTGTTTTTTTTTCCTTTTAAGAAGTGGAACAAAGGAAACCACAGCAAACAGCCTAAAGGTCTTTTTTGCGTCTCAAAAGTCATATGAACTGTCCTACAATGCCTTAAACACAGAGTGATGAGCGAGATGCTCACGTCAAGGGGGGGAGGGGAGGGATGGGATGGGATGGGTAGGGAGTGATGGAGAAGCGGGTTTTTTTCGGGACGATGATTTCCTGTACAGTTGCACACAGCTGACCACATGCTTTCTTTTCTATGCTAGTAAACACTGTGGCCAGTAAAGGAGACGCCATTTCTGAATCTTGTCCATCCGAGCGGCACGTTTTGTTGATTTCTTTCTTTTCTTTTTTTTTTTTTGCACTCCTCAGATATTTCCTCCTCTCGTTAGATCGACATCACCGTCATACCCATAGTGTCAGTGCCATTAAAGACGTCCGCTTCCCGAAACATTGTAGATCTGCGGCCACCCGCTCGGCCAGTCAAGCCCTCGTAGCTCAGTTTGATGTTCTAAAATGTGTCTGGTGGTGTTTTTTTTTTGTTTGTTTGTTTGTTTGTTTCTTTTTTAATTTGTGGAAATTTGTGAATTTTTTAATATGACTTTTTTTTTGCCCCCCCCCCCCACAACACCCCCCCCCCATGTCCTTTTACCATTCTTTTACCCCTTTTCTACCTGTTAGCACAGAAAGTCTAATATCTCTAATTTATTATTTATCCTTATTTCAATATTTGCCCTTTCCCAGTCGCTGGTGTGTATCGTACGCTGTCGAGTCAGAGATTATGTGCAGCATGTTTTTATTTTTGTTTTCCTGGTATAAGCAATTTATTTCTACTTGTGGTCCTTTTTATAAACATAACCATAGCTTTTTAATTTATACAAATTCTTCTCTCACACCATAACATATTTTAGAAGACAAAAAAAAAAATAATAAGATGAATGGTTGATACCAAACGATTTAGATGTTTTTGGTAATATTTTGTGTGATGACTGATATTTTTTTTTTTCTTTGATATTTTCTAGTGGCATCTCATTTGTAAATCTTTTTCTAAGATGTTTCTTTGTGTTCATGGCATTTAATATTTTTTTTTTTTGCCAGGTTAGCCTGAAAGGCTCCAGTTTATTGATATTTTTAAAAATAACTTTGTACAAATGTGTTATGTTAATGGGTAAAAAAAAAAAAAAGAAAAGAAAAAGAGAGGGAGAGAGAGAGAAAAAAAGAGAAAGATCTTTGCCTGCATAACACTTGAAATTAAAAGTGAATAAATCGGTCTTAATTATACCGTGTATGATTGTTACCGTGTTTGAAGAATTCATTCATTATTTTATTTTATTTATTTTTTTCATTTTATTTTTATTATTATTATTATTATTTTATTAAAATATATATTTATAGTGCCTGTACACTATTGGGCCCCTGAGCAAGGCCCTAAAAACCCACCCTGCTCCAGGGGCACTGCATCATGGCTGACCCTGCACTCTGACCACAACCCTCCAAGGATGGGATATATGAAAAAAGAATTTCACTGTGCAGTAATGTATAATAATAAAGACAACTACACAACAGCTTATAGAGGGAAAAAATACAAAAAATCCTTATAGTGCAGCTTTAAAGGCACTTGTTCTATATAGCCAACTGTTTCAGTTTAGATCTAATATTTATGAATTTTAACCCCTTGTGGCTTGGTGGTTAGCATGACTGCCTCACACCTCAGAGGTTAGAGGTTTGATTCTCACCTTCCAGTTCCTGATGGGTTGGGTAAGTTGTCCCTCCCCTCGTGCCCCGAGCCCCTGGGATAAGCTCCATGTTCCCTGTGACCTTGTGTAGGATAAACAGTACAGCTTTAAGATTTATATATATATATGTAATCAGAGTATAGTATCAATTCCTGGGATATTGATCTAGTCAGTTAAGTAGCAGAGGGAGTTTCAGCTGCTTTAGTGTTAAGGAAATTACCAACAGGTGCACTAGATGGGCAACAATGAGATGACCCCCAGAACCTCATCTTTTCTCACTGTTTTTCACTAGTTTTGCATTTGGCAGATGTCAGTGTCACTACTGGTAGCATGAGGCGATACCTGGACCCTACAGAGGTTGCACAGGCAGTCCAACTCTTCCAGGATGGCACATCAATACGTGCCATTGGCAGAAGATTTGCTGTGTCTCCCAGCACAGTCTCGAGAGCATGGAAGAGATTCAAGGAGACAGGCAGTTACTCTAGAAGAGCTGGACAGGGCCTTAGAAGGTCCTTGATCCATCAGCAGGACCAGTATCTGCTCCTTTGTGCAATGGAGAAACAGGGTATATACTACTCACAAAAAGTTAAGGATATTTGGCTTTCAGGTGAAATTTCAGGATGCACCTAAAATGCACTATAACCTTTACAGGTGAACTTAACTTGACCTTCTCTACACTTTTGAATGCACATGTCCAACTGTTCAGTGTTTCAGTACTTTTTGCATAACTTGCTGTTCTCTAACAAGGTGCTTAACGGCAAAATTCACAACTGGTGTTTGATCCATGAATCAACCAATAAATTTTCTGGTTCAATTGGAATTGGTATTTAAACAGTCCTCTTCATCATGCTGTTCACATTATCACATCATGAGACCAAGACCACACCTAACAACTGATCAACAGTACCTCGCCATTGCGAGGCTTCAAACAGGATGTTCTCAGAGGGAAGTGGCCACTGAGCTTAGAGTGTCACAGAGTGTCATCAGCGGGTTGCGACAGAGATACAGAGAGACTGGAAGAGTCACAGAAAGGCATAGAAGTGGACGTCCTTTGGCCATATCCCACGTTGATGACCGCTTCATTGTGAACAGTGCCCTGCAGAATCGGATGATGAATGCCACTCAACTCCAGGCACATTTAAGGGAGGTGAGAGGCACCCAAGTGTCACGTCAGACCATTCGAAACCATTTACATCAGCGTGGTCTGTGTGCTAGACGACCTGCAAGGGTACCTGACCACACCACCAGGCACAGGCGTCGGGCCAGGGAGCATTTACACTGGATGAGGGACCAGTGGGCCTCAGTGATGTTCTCTGATGAAAGTCGATTCACGTTGAGCAGAAATGATGGCCGCCAACGATGTTGGAGACGTCAAGGAGAGCGCTATGCATCAGCCACTGTTGTGGTGGTGTTACAGTCTGGGCAGGTGTGTCTACTCAATACAGAACTGCCCCACATCTTGTGAATGGTACAGTGACAAGCCAATACTACCTGGATAACATTATTAATCCAACCATTGTGCCCCTGCATGAACAACACAGGCCTAATTTCATCTTCATGGACGACAATGCTCCAGCTCATGGAGGTCGCATCATTAGGGAACGGCTGCTGGAGGTTGGGGTACCTCAAATGGAGTGGCCTGCACTTTCTCCAGACCTGAATCCCATAGAAAACCTATGGGATCAGCTGAGTCGCCGTGTAGAGGCTCGTAACCCTGCACCCCAGAACCTCAATGACCTGAGGGCCGCCCTTCAAGAAGAGTGGAATGCCATGCCTCAGCAGACAATAAGTCGACTCGTGAACAGCATGAGACGTCATTGTCAAGCTGTAATTGATGGTCAAGGGCACATGACCAATTATTGAGACATTGACATTTTTTGTTGTAGTATACCCACCACTGTTGTTGGCTTTTGTTTCAATAAATTGTTTGAGATGAGGAAATCACCATTGCAGCTTCTACTTAAATGCCCTACTTTCATGATATAATATCACTGTAGCATGAACTTTTTACATATTCATTCCTTTTTATCATTTTTACATCACCTGAAAGCCGAATATCCTTAACTTTTTGTGAGTAGTATACATATAGATATATATATATGTGTGTGTGTGTGTGTGTGTGTGTGTGTGTGTGTGTGTGTGTGTGTGTGTGTTGTGTGTGTTTTCTGACTTGATCATTGCCTAACTTGTGGGCCAATAAAAAAGAAGTGGACGGGACTTGTGGTCTTTGTGGAGAGTAAAAAAATTTGATGTTTATCAGAATGTAGCTCTCACAAGAAAGTTCTCCATCACATTCTAGGGTTTGTGTATATATATATATATATACATATTTATAACAATAAAGGTCTCAGGATG
>NC_080733.1:14097455-14174955 GCF_019097595.1 Hemibagrus wyckioides
GGTTTTGTGTATGTGTGTGTGTATTAGACAGGGAGGCTGAGGTTGTGTGTGTGTTTGTGTGTGTTAGTGAGAGAGAGTGAGGTTGTGTGTGTGTTTGTGTGTGTTAGAGAGAGAGTCTGAGGTTGTGTGTGTGTGTGTGTTTGTGTGTGTTAGAGAGAGAGAGAGAGAGAGAGAGAGAGAGAGAGAGAGAATGAGGTTTTGTGTATGTGTGTGTGTATTAGACAGGGAGGCTGAGGTTGTGTGTGTGTTTGTGTGTATTAGAGAGAGAGTCTGAGGTTGTGTGTGTGTGTGTGTTTGTGTGTGTTAGAGAGAGAGAGAGAGAGAGAGAGAGAATGAGGTTTTGTGTATGTGTGTGTGTATTAGACAGGGAGGCTGAGGTTGTGTGTGTGTTTGTGTGTGTTAGAGAGAGAGAGAGAGAGAGAGAGAGAGAGAGAATGAGGTTTTGTGTATGTGTGTGTGTATTAGACAGGGAGGCTGAGGTTGTGTGTGTGTTTGTGTGTATTAGAGAGAGAGTCTGAGGTTGTGTGTGTGTGTGTGTGTGTTTGTGTGTGTTAGAGAGAGAGAGAGAGAGAGAGAGAGAGAGAGAGAGAGAGAGAGAATGAGGTTTTGTGTATGTGTGTGTGTATTAGACAGGGAGGCTGAGGTTGTGTGTGTGTTTGTGTGTATTAGAGAGAGAGTCTGAGGTTGTGTGTGTGTGTGTGTTTGTGTGTGTTAGAGAGAGAGAGAGAGAGAGAGAGAGAGAGAGAGAGAATGAGGTTTTGTGTATGTGTGTGTGTGTATTAGACAGGGAGGCTGAGGTTGTGTGTGTGTTTGTGTGTGTTAGTGAGAGAGAGTGAGGTTGTGTGTGTGTTTGTGTGTGTTAGTGAGAGAGAGTGAGGTTGTGTGTGTGTGTGTATGTGTGTGTGTGAGAGAGAGAGAGAGAGAGAGAGAGAGACTATGTGAGGTACAGCAGCTGCTTTAAATATCCTGTTATTATTCGGTACAGGAGGGTAAAATAATCCAGAGGAGGATTTAAATAAATGACTGAACTTCCTGTCAGGATTTTAAGAGTTTCTCAGACTCACCAATACATTGATGAGGTGAGACTCATTTACTCCTCTTACTTACATCTAAGTTGCTATCAGGTGTCCGATCTCCTCGATGTCCTCTCTCTTAATTCCTTAATTCTCTTAATTCCTCTTAAAAAAAAGCTCGATACACATTTTGTATAAATGTACCCACTGATCTGAACTCCGTCTATCAGCCCTCTACACTGGGTAGGTTTTATTTGGGTGGAGGATTAGTAAAATTAGTCGCTTCATCATACTCTACAGATATTTAGAGCTGGGAGCCGGAAAAGGGGCTTGCTCTGTCCACTCAGTGGTTAAGGCTCTGGGTTCAAGCCCCAGCACCACTGTTGGGCAATTGACCAAGGCTCTTAACTCATTCTCTACCACTTCTTGTGTGCAGTGAGAGAACTGTGTGTCCTCTGAGAGCCTCCAGCTCTGTCTGTGTCCTCTCTCTCTCTCTTATTTTCTTTCATTGTCTTTCCTTCTCTCTCTCTCTTATTTTCTTTCATTGTCTTTCCTTCTCTCTCTCTCCTATTTTCTTTCATTGTCTTTCCTTCTCTCTCTCTCTCTTATTTTCTTTCATTGTCTTTCCTTCTCTCTCTCTCTCTCTTATTTTCTTTCATTGTCTTTCCTTCTCTCTCTCTCCTATTTTCTTTCATTGTCTTTCCTTCTCTCTCTCTCTCTCTCTCCTATTTTCTTTCATTGTCTTTCCTTCTCTCTCTCTCTCTCTCTCTCTCTCTCTCCTATTTTCTTTCATTGTCTTTCCTTCTCTCTCTCTCCTATTTTCTTTCATTGTCTTTCCTTCTCTCTCTCTCTTATTTTCTTTCATTGTCTTTCCTTCTCTCTCTCTCCTATTTTCTTTCATTGTCTTTCCTTCTCTCTCTCTCTCTCTCTCCTATTTTCTTTCATTGTCTTTCCTTCTCTCTCTCTCTCTCTCTCCTATTTTCTTTCATTGTCTTTCCTTCTCTCTCTCTCCTATTTTCTTTCATTGTCTTTCCTTCTCTCTCTCTCTCTCTCTCCTATTTTCTTTCATTGTCTTTCCTTCTCTCTCTCTCTCTCTCTCTCTCTCTCTCTCTCTCTCCTATTTTCTTTCATTGTCTTTCCTTCTCTCTCTCTCCTATTTTCTTTCATTGTCTTTCCTTCTCTCTCTCCTATTTTCTTTCATTGTCTTTCCTTCTCTTATTTTCTTTCATTGTCTTTCCTTCTCTCTCTCTCTCCTATTTTCTTTCATTGTCTTTCCTTCTCTCTCTCTCTCTCCTATTTTCTTTCATTGTCTTTCCTTCTTTCTCTCTCTCTCTCTCCTATTTTCTTTCATTGTCTTTCCTTCTCTCTCCTATTTTCTTTCATTGTCTTTCCTTCTCTCTCTCTATTTTCTTTCATTGTCTTTCCTTCTCTCTCTCCTATTTTCTTTCATTGTCTTTCCTTCTCTCTCTCTCTCTCCTATTTTCTTTCATTGTCTTTCCTTCTCTCTCTCTCTCTCTCTCTCTCTCTCTCTCCTATTTTCTTTCATTGTCTTTCCTTCTCTCTCTCTCCTATTTTCTTTCATTGTCTTTCCTTCTCTCTCTCCTATTTTCTTTCATTGTCTTTCCTTCTCTTATTTTCTTTCATTGTCTTTCCTTCTCTCTCTCTCTCCTATTTTCTTTCATTGTCTTTCCTTCTCTCTCTCTCTCTCTCCTATTTTCTTTCATTGTCTTTCCTTCTTTCTCTCTCTCTCTCTCCTATTTTCTTTCATTGTCTTTCCTTCTCTCTCCTATTTTCTTTCATTGTCTTTCCTTCTCTCTCTCTATTTTCTTTCATTGTCTTTCCTTCTCTCTCTCCTATTTTCTTTCATTGTCTTTCCTTCTCTCTCTCTCTCTCCTATTTTCTTTCATTGTCTTTCCTTCTCTCTCTCTCATTTTCTTTCCTTGTCTTTCCTTCTCTCTCTCTCCCCTATTTTCTTTCCTTGTCTTTCCTTCTCTCTCTCTCCCCTATTTTCTTTCATTGTCTTTCCTTCTCTCTCTCTCCTATTTTCTTTCATTGTCTTTCCTTCTCTCTCTCTCTCTCCTATTTTCTTTCATTGTCTTTCCTTCTCTCTCTCCCCTATTTTCTTTCATTGTCTTTCCTTCTCTCTCTCTCCTATTTTCTTTCATTGTCTTTCCTTCTCTCTCTCTCTCTCCTATTTTCTTTCATTGTCTTTCCTTCTCTCTCTCCCCTATTTTCTTTCATTGTCTTTCCTTCTCTCTCTCTCCTATTTTCTTTCATTGTCTTTCCTTCTCTCTCTCTCTCTCTCTCCTATTTTCTTTCATTGTCTTTCCTTCTCTCTCTCTCTCCTATTTTCTTTCATTGTCTTTCCTTCTCTCTCTCTCTCTCTCCTATTTTCTTTCATTGTCTTTCCTTCTCTCTCTCTCTGAGTTTGTGTGTCTGTATAGTCATGAGCAGATCAGAAAGCAGCATTCGAAGCTAGCAAGTTGCAATATTTCTTGTTTTCAAAGAAGTTTGTGTCTGGCTAACCTCGAGCACAATAACACTCCCGGTTTGTCAAGTTCTCTCAGCAGAGTAACGTCGAGATGCAAAGTAAAAAGCTGTAGAAGGATTAATACAGATAAACAAAAGACCAACTTTTGTACAGTATCCCTAGTAACTTTCAGGTTAATTAGATTTATTAGGAAATGTTAAGGGCAGGTGTAAGAAATACTGTGCAAAATAAATAAATAAACACCCAGATCTTTAGAGAAGAAACCAGATACAGATCTTGGTGCTGTGCTACACTACATTACAGTATTTGCCAAAATGATCCCTCCTGAAACCCAGTTACTTTCCATCTCAGTCTCCACATGCTTGTAGTCACTACTTTTCCGGCTGTTTTTTTTTTTTTTGGTTTAAAAAGCTCGTCCCTGGAGGTTTTCCCTTATGCGCATTATCCGGAACTCTCCCATCTCTGCAGGACTGATCAAGTTCATGAAGAGGGCAAAGGGGAACAGCTGCCGAGAAGCTTGTGAGATGTTCATAACATGCTGTATATCCAGTTGTGCGATAAATATAAAAAAGATGATGAGCTTTAATAAACAGGGAGACAAAAATGAAATCAGGTATTTATTTAGAAAACAAACAGATTTTGTAGAACATTGAGCAGAAGAAGGTACACAAGGCTGGGACAGGAAAAGGAGGGGGGGGGGATAAAACGACTTAGAAGAGTACAGTACAGTAGAGCATTACTATAACACTGAAAGCTCTCTTTCTGCGATACAAACATAAAACGAGCCGATTTCTAAAACCGAGTCGGTCATCTTTAACAGATCAGGTTCGAAAACGAACATCTACTGAGAGACTGCACTTCGAATCCAGTGTCAGTGTTTAGTCTCAAATGCAAAGTGCTGTGAATAAAAAGAGCCAATAAAGCAAAACTGTTTTAAATAAAGCGCTTCCCTTATATAGACAACGACTGCAAGCAGAATTCAGTGTCTTGAAATGGCTCTCGTCTAAAAGGCTTCAAAACAATCTAACAGATTTCGTTTAAAACCTAGAGAAATGTAAAACTGGTAAAGATTTTATAATAAGAGAGTGTTAGTCAATCCTCCAGAGGAACATTCTGTCCAATCACAGACACGGATTTGTTTGTGAAAGTAAACATGTATATGAAGCACACATCAGTATCTCTGACTGGCCTGGTAATGATGTTTAAGCACCTGTAAAATGTTGAATATAAAATCCGGGAATATGTATGCAAATATTTACTCTTCTGTAAAAAGCCCAGTAAACCTGGAAGGACGTCCAAGAGCGGTCACAGACATCGTCACGGAGGACACTACTGCTTGCACGAGAGATTGAGAGTGAATTTATCAGTCAAAAAGGTAATCATGAATGGAATACCTAATCTGCATGATTTATTATTTCAGATATGATTGATACGCAGGAAAAAAAAAAATATAAAAAAAATATATATATATATACACATACATACACACACATCCCAATACAGACTGCATGTGCCTACTGTATTTACTCCAGAGTCAAATCTGGATAAAACTAAACAAGAACAGGTTTTCGGTTTCGCTCTTCGGTGTAACATAACTAGTGAAAAATTTCCATCTGTGATAGTTTCACATACTCTACAGATGTGCAGGGTAGAGATAAGGCAGAGAAATGCTGCACAGTGTTCCTTTAACCCTTCTGATGTCTTACAGTAGGTTCCTGCACACGCCGGATCTCAGTCACGCTCCTTCTGCAGACTGCAAAAACAAGAAGGAGAAACGAAAAAGAAAAAGGAGAAAAAAAAAAAAGAGGAGGAAGAAGATAAAGAAAAAGAAGAAAAGAAAAAGAAGAAAACAAAAAGAAGAAAAGAGGAGGAAGAAGAACAAGAAAAAAGAGGAGGAAGAAGAGGAAGAAGAAGAAGAAGAAGAAGAAGAAGAAGAGAAAAAAGAGGAGGAAGAGAAACAAGAAAAAAGAGGAAGAAAAAAGAAAAAGAAAAAAGAAAAGATGAAATAGAAGAAAAAAAAAAAGAAGATGAAGAAAAAGACAAAAAGAAAGGAAGAAGAAGAAGCCTTTATTTGTTTGTCACATATACACATTACAGCAGGGTGAAATGGTTTTCTTTGCATATTGTAGGTTAGGAAGGTGACCTATATCCAGGAAAACGTCCCTGGTTCCCTTTATATTTAGTAACATAACTGGAACTGGATTAAAACAGAGGGATGAAACATGGTGAAAGAGTGTACATACCTCTCTAGATATTCCTTCACGTTGTCGTAGCCATAATATTTGGCTAAGTGAGTAAGAGCTCCGGTGGCACAGCGTCCGTCGCGTTTACGACACAGGCTACAGTTACAGATTCCCCGACACAGAGGACACTCCCACGTCTACACACACACACACACACACACACACACACACACACACACACACACACACACACACACAATAACTCTTGCTTTCACTTTAGGAAATTCAATCAGCACTGATACATAAACAGTCAAGCTTCCCATGATTGTTGAGCAAGAAGATAATTTATAGTAGCGTATAAACACCGGGAGCAGCTACTTCAACCTCAAGCTCATTTGGGGTTTTGTTTTGAACCCAGGCTGCGTTACATTACACACAATCCTAAAGCAGTACTGTTTAGACAATAAACTACCATAAAAATAACATTTACATTAACACAACTGGTGTTCATATATCCAGCGTGATTCGAGAGTATACTTTAAAGCTCTGAATAACATCAAACACTGAGCTTGCACCTGAGCTGGGAATCAAACCCACGACACTGGTGTTTTATAACAGACACTTTACCACTACACTATTCAACCATGATGGGTTAATCACCCAAATATAAGACTACAGTAATCCCCCGCTATATCGCGGATTTTTATTTGGAACATAACTAATTTTCTTCGCGGATTTTCGCGGTGTATCGCGGTATCCGCAAACCTTATAGTGAATTGTTTTTATGTTGAAATAAGGTCATTTATTAATAAAAATATAATTATTAATTACAATTGTTTTTCATTCCATTGTCTGTACTGCTTCTCCGATCTATTCTCGGGTCACGGGGAGCCTGTGCCAGTCATCGGGCAGCAAGGCAGGATACACCTTGGACGGAGTGCCAACCCATCGCAGGGCACACACACACACACACACACACACTCATTCATTCACTCACACAATCACACTGAAAATCTAAATACAGTATGGCTGGAGGAACGAGTCTGACCAATCGAAATGCCATTCATTTAATCACGGTTGTAATTGGCTGCTGGCTATGCGTGCAGTTGGGGAAAGGGAAGCAGAATTCTCCAGCATCCCCGTTTTTCGCGTGTCACTGTCCCGAGTGTTTGGTTTTGTTCTGCGTACGGTGTATTTTTACGCTTTTTCTGCAAGCCCTATTATGTCACCCCGACACTCTGCACCTTCTAAGCCTTCTGGCAAGAAACACATACATACAGTACTCACTATAAATGTGATATTTCTACGAATTTACCCAAAATTCATCTCGCTGTATGCTTGCAAATGTTTACTGTGTGTGTTTAAAGAGTGTGGGAGGGTCTTTTGCGTCTAGTCTAGAAATTAAACGAGTTGAAATTAATTATAGCATAAGCAAGGAAATCAAATTTTGTTGAGAAACACGATATTTTTCTGTAAACCACATCTCTCTGACCACATGTACCTTCCCCTGCCCATGTATGAAAATAAAGCTCAACTTTGACCACCCAACTTTTGCAAGAACATAACTTAAAAAAAAAATAATAAAAAAAAATCATTTCACCTTTCATTCTTTTGCATTTTATATTACAAATAGTTGTTCTTTCTAAATAATCTCCATTTGATTGAATGAAAGTATTCCAGTGCTTCCTAGTGTTGAGATTCTTCTAGAAAACACATTGATTCAATTCTAATTCATTTAACTTAATAATGTAAAGTTATACACAAGTATAAAATTATGGAGTGTGCAAACTGATGAGGTATAGATGAGGGGATGAAGGTGTTGGGCTACTGATTGGAAGGTTCAAATCCCAGCTCCACCAAGCTTTCACTGCTGGGCCCCTGAGCAAGGCCCTTAGCCCTCAATTGCTCAGTTGTATCTGGATAAGGACATCTGCCAAATGCCAGAAATGGAAATGGAAATCTTGTGGCTGGATGATTCTTTAAAAGCAGCTGCTGCAGTAATTCTGACAAAAATGCGAAATGCACTGGTTCCATTGCACTCCCGTTTCTATAGTAACAGCCTACACAGGGACTTGTTTATCAGGAATTTTTTAGACCATGTTGCATTCATGGGAAAAATTTCCCAAATAAACTTTTATTTTTCTATTCATACCGGATCCAACAGAGCCGTGCGGACGTCCTCTCCGTAGCGGTTCCGCAAGCAGGGCCCACAGAACTGCCCTTTAACCCCCTGACAGTACGGGTTCCTGCACTCGGTCTTGGTGTCCAGAGTCTTCTGTCTGCACTGGTGACATGTGCTGCCCTAAAAAAAACAATATCCTCAAGTCACTCAAATAAAACACACACACATCTCAAATCTAAACACAGCTGTATGACCCGCTTTCCAGAAAGCGGTCTAAGGATATATTTTAGACAGTTAATACCTACAGGAGAACGTCAGAACAAAAAAAAAAAAAAAACATAACACGTCTCCTGTAAAGGCGGTGCTAGAAAGACGGAGAGCTATTCCCTTGTTCCGTATACACAACCTAACAGATGCTAGGGCTGTCATTGGACTGGTGTAAAGACGTGCAAGACGTCTGTTCCACCTGAAGAACAGGAGAAATCTGCTCTCTTAAGACTCCAGGTGACAGACAGCAGAGGCTTTATTGGGATTTCATCATCTTTCAGATGAAGAAAGAACATGGGAACCATTTATAAATACCGGTCTAGGCTGTTCAATGACATGAGGGTTGAACTATGGGTAAAATATATTTATAGCACATTCTCCAATCTGATTGGTCAGAATGTGTTGATGAAAACATGAAAAATTATCAGTTCAATTCCAACTACAAGGCAAATCTCAGCTAATATTCACGCACTTGTTCTCATCCGTCTTCATAAAATAAAATCCTGTGATGTAAGCACCAACTTACGTTTTCTTTATCAAGAATTTTGTCTTTAGCGCGGTCAGCCACGTTTTCCAGCTCCTCCTCCGTGATGTCGTCTGGCATTCGTACAGAAACGCGCTTCCTGTATTTTTTTCTTGGTGTGTCTCTGTTCACACGCAGCTCATCATCAATCTGTGTTAAAAAAACAAACAAACAAAACTCAAACCCTGACCTGATAGACGTCAATCTAAAGTCTAAATATTGCATACGGATAACAGGAGCTCTGTGTATATGCAGTTTGTTTGTTCACCTCCATCAGTTTCTTCAGGTCGAATTCTACACTCTTTCTCGGTTTCGCCACAACGACCGGTTCTTGTTCGAGACCGAAATGCTCCGGGGGTCTGGCTTTGCGGCTCGGGTTCCTCCTCTCGCTCTGGGCTACAGACGCACGCTTTTTCGGACTCTGCTGCTTTTTCTTCTTCTGTTGTCCAGAATAAATATAAGTGCAAACGGTAAGTAAATAAGCTACTTTCAGTACAAGCATCTCCTGCTGAGTGGTCTTCAAAACATTTTACATTGTGTATATTTTTCACACACAAACACCATTTATGATTTAACACAATATGCTTGTTGTTAATTGTAGAGCCTCTAATTTTGTTAAAATGTGGGCATAACATTGATAATAGATGATTGTCTGTGAACTGGATCATTTATTTTTAGTGGAACCAAAATTTATTTATTTTTACATGCTTTTCCACACATCCCTTAATTTATGATGCTGCTCAATTGTTCTATAAATAATATAAAAAATAAATAAATTATATATAAAAAAAGATAATGTACAAATAACAGCATTAATATAATAGCAATAATAATAATCATTTTCATGCTTTCTGGCTGATGGTAGCGTGTGAATTGTTCTAATTCTTATTCAGTCCCCGCTGTTTGATTTGTGTTTTGAGGCAAGGCCAAAGTCAGCCTGTGCCTCTATTACTGAACCATCACGTTTAACTGGAGCACAACAGGTTTTCTACCCAGTGTGTGATGGTATGTGCAACTTGTGCACCCACATATCTACCCAGCGTTTCCATGTGAACAAGTGCTTCAGAAAAACACACCAGGAGACTAGGACTGATTTACAGCCTTGATCAGAACCTTCTGGAAATTTCTGGATTTCAAACCTGGATGTCAGTCAGTCGGCACTTTATCAACATAGTAAAGATGAGCTAAGGTTTTAAAGGCAATTTGTGCAACAATAAAATAAATAAATATTTTGAAAAGGTGCAGTCAATAAAAAGAACTGGCTTATCAAATAATTTAATAAATAAAAAATAAACACAGTTAATATGAAGCAGAAATGTCAATTCAGTAAAACAATACAGCACTTACCATAGGTGTGGTCTTTTGGGAGAGTTCAGGTAATGAAGTCAGGTCTGCAAATAACTTTGCAAGCTGTGAACACACACACACACAGACACACACACAGACAGACACAGACAGACACAGACAGAATGATAATCCAGTCAGAGCTTATCAGAGAATCTCATTCAGAATACAAAGGGAATATTTACCATTGCTTTATTTTCTTGAATATTTTTAGCTCTTTGACTCAGTATTTGTACATCTGCCTCGGTCAGTTTGACTTCCTCCTCCTCCTCCTCCTCCTCCTCCACCTCCTGTTTTTCCTCTTCCTCCGAATCATTATTAGGCATTCTGGATCTTTTCTGGACTTTTCTGCTTTTCTGAGCCACAGGTGGAGCTGCAGCGCCTGCTCTCCTCTTTCTGCTTCTCTCCACAGGCGGATTTCTGGTCAGGGAAACTTGGGATTTCTTTGGCACCGCGCTTTCTTGGGTGGAGCTTCTTCTGGCGGGAAATCTGAAGGCGACACACAATCCCGAGCTCCGCCTTTTTTGCGGGGCCGAATCCTTGTCATCGTCTGAATAAAAGCCGATGTCATCGCTGTCTTCCTCTGGATCGCATTCCTGAGGGAGGACGAGGAGAGTAATTATTGGAAAATACACACACACACACAAAACCCTCTTGGAATGACTTCATACTGTGCTTTGAAAAATAAAATTCTACAACTTCCACAATTACCCACAATGCCTGTTGACTGCCCACTGTTCATGGTGCCAGTGATATTTAGCAGTCACTACAACTCTACCTAAAGAGAGCGATGCAGCAGCACTTTAATCCCGTCATCTCTTCATCATTTATATTTAAAATGATTGTGATTTTTTCCACAATATGTCACTGTGCACTAATATTGTCTCACTGTAACAGAAGCACAGCATGATCCATATCACATTAGCACCATAATCCCTAAAGACCTCATGGATTCTTCTATTAAACAACAACAACAACAACAACAACAACAACAAGGATATACATGTCCATTACCAAGGGACTCATCCAGCTGTTACGTAGAGAGCTCTCTTCTTTACCAAAACCTTCAAACTCCCCTTCACTGTCCGTGTCCATGAAGACCTGCGCCAGCTCATTGGTAATGAATTTAGATCTAAAGCGAAGACCCTAGAACAAAACAAGAGACGCTGTTACAGGAAACAATGGAGCCCTCGAACACGAACCTGTCATACTTTTTTAAAAACAGCCAAAATATCTGATCACGCTCACCGGCTTCCACAAGGTCTGGGAGCTGAGACTGTCTCGGCTCTCCTCGGAATACTGGCCTGAAGAAGGAGCTCCGAAACCGAGAAACTCCTCCTCATCGCTCGGACATTCAAATATGTCCGCCAAGGTTTTCTAAAGAAAAAAAGTCAGCAAATAGTACACAGATTTTACCCACACATATAAAAGACTTGACTGTATTTAAAGCTAATCCACTACATCTGTATCCTGGATGCCTTTACTGAGAATAGAACAGAATAATGGATGTCTACAGGCAGTTAGTTGGCCTCAAAACACGTTACTGTAGACACGGTTCCCGTTAAATCCTCAGACAAGCGTGTTTATAAATCCAACTCTAAATCTCTTCGGTTTATTAGAGACTGCTGTTTCAGACGCAGAACTCGTGCTCATACAGAGACATAAAAACCTTCAGGAAATCAAGTAAACGAATCTCGTTACTGCTTTCTCTCAAGTCAGTCACATCCTAACATCATTACAGTTTATCACACAAGATTTTTTAATCTGGCCTTTATTAATCTTATTATTATTATTATAATTCATTTAATCTTTCCTAGTGCAAGGAAATGCTTCAAATGCAAAAAACAACCATCCAGAGATGGACCGGGCCCATGAACGATTCTGCTTCATGAATATTTCGGACGTTCGAAGACCTCCATGTGGACTTTGAGGACAACAACCTTCCTAATCAATACACAAAATATTCACAACATTATATATATATATATATATGCTGTATCTCCATTACACAACTCACAGAACTGACCGTTTATGATGGTAGAAAGGACATTATTCATAATGACACTCTCCGGTGTTTATAATAATTTATAATCACACTCTTCAGTGTCACCCAAATGAAGCTGAGGTTCCTTTTTGAGTCTGGTTCCTCTCAAGGTTTCTTCCTCATACCATCTAAGGAAGTTTTTCCTCACCACCGTCACCTCAGGCTTGCTCATTAGGGATGATATATTAGGGAGTCTAATATTAATCTTGAACTTTTTGTATTATGTTTCTTATATGTTACTGTAAAGCTGCTTTGAGACAATGTCCATTGTTAAAAGCGCTATAGAAATAAAATTGAATTGAAATGTTACAAAAAAAACCCCAAGAAAACACTGATCTGTTTTGTCTGTCACATTCTGACATGAAGCGAAATTACAGGAAGTTTGTCCTCATTTTGTCCTCATTTTACTAGGACATGTGGTCAATTTACAATATTTGCTTAATTAATGCTTAAAATAAATATTGCATTTAAAGGGTTAGCTTTGTAATAAAATTGCAGTCCTTTCTTTATGTAGTTTGTAAGTACATATCTGTATAAAAAATATACTTTAAAATATAAATAATACTAAAATCAGTGGACTTTTTAGTCACTGAATTTTTTAAAAAATTATTAATTAACCAACAATCTCTCCCACGAATTGAATCCCACTACTTGAACATTTTAATACATTTAAACTATTTTTTATTTATTCTATGTTCCCATTAATTGACTGCTCGATCCTACTATTAAAGTCCAGAAAATATAAATAAAATAAAAATAGAAATTTTAATTGAACAACATTGCGGATGAACATGAAACAATGTGTGGATGAGCTGCAAATAAAAATAAAAAAATAAAAAAATAAATGTAAATATTAGTGAAAATAATACATACAAAAACAAAACAACAAATATACTTTATGCATATGGATAAAAAATTAAACAATAACATTAAAAAATTAATAAAATTAAATAAATTTTAAATAAATAAATACAATTAAATAAATTAAAAGTAAAATTAAAATGAGTTTGGCTGCATGCTACAGGAGCTGTTGTAAAATTTTATTTAAAAATTAAATAAATAATAAAAATAAATACAAAAACAAAACAAAACACTTTATGCATATGCGAAAAAAAAATAATAAAAAAATAACATTTAAAAAAATTATAAAATTACATAAGTGAATTTTAAATAAATCAATACAATTAAATAAATTAAAAGTAAAATTAAAAAGAATTTGGCTACATGCTACAGGAGCTGTTGTAAAATTAATAATAAAAATAACAACAAATTAATAAAAAATGAAATAAATGTAAAACTAAAAGGTAATTTTGTTATAAATGGCAATGCATTACTTTAGTTTATTTCTATTTACCGTCTGAATAACATTACTGTTAGCTCCATTACGCAAACTATTTTTTAAAATGCACTAAAAAAAGGATAAACACATTATTCGGTATTTCTTACCTTCATTATTGTGCAGGTGTATCACTAAAACGCTTAAACTTTAATAAAAAGACCAGCCTTGTGCTCGGCTCCAGCTGACATTAAAAATCCAACACACAATGAAGAGTTTAAAAAACAATAAGAGCCAACACACTCGGGAATGAAACGTAGGGGTGGGAGAACAATCATGAGCCTAGAGAAATTTATATTGCGAAGTATATTTTACTTTATGACTCGAAATATTATGTTATTAAGTTATACAATTAGGCAATAGCAGATATTTGTATCCCTTTACCTCTAAACAAAACACAATTTCAGATACCTCTCGGAGTCCCCACCCCTCTGCTTGAGGTGAGTTTAGAATGGTACATTCCACGGCGTAGCGCTTTGTAGTTTCGCGGGAAAAGTGAGCACGCGGACCGGAAGCTCTTTGTATAGGCTATAAGAAAATGTAGTTTATTTTCTGTTTAGAAAAGAAAGCCATTGAAATCAGTTTATTACATGATTAAAGTAAATAAACACCGCTTTATACTGAAACGATGAAGTGCGTGAAACGTGCACTCTTACTGGACGCGAGGTTTTAATTTAAAATAGCCTGAGTGACCCTCTCTCCTTGAGAATTAGGCCTACCTGGAATTATCTTATTACGTCATACAGTTCTGAAAACAAACAAACAAACAAACAAAAAACTTTATAGCATTTATATTCTAACATACACCATTGCCAAAAGTTTTGGGATACCCCTCCAAATCATTGAACTCAGGTTCAGGGGTTGGGCTTCACCCTTAAGTTCCAGTGAAAGGAACTCTTAATGCTTCAGCTTCATACCAAGACATTTTGGACAATTTCATTCTCCCAGCTTTATGGGAATAGTTTGGGGATGATCCCTTCCTGTTCCAACATGACTGCATACCAGTGCACAAAGCAAAGTCCATAAAGACATGGATGAGTGAATTTGGTGTGGAGGAACTTCACCAAGTCCTGACCTCAACCTGATAGAAGACATTTGAGATGAATTAGAGTGGAGATTGTGAGCCAGACCTTCTCTTCCAACATCAGTGCCTGACCTCACAAATGCGTTTCTAGTGGACTGGTCAAAATTTCCCATAAACACACTCCTAAACCTTGTGGAAAGCCTTCCCAGAAGAGTTGAAGCTGTTATAGCTACAAAGGGCGGGACAACTCCATATTACATTCATGTGCATGTAAAAGCAGACGTCCCAAAACTCTTGACAATATAGTGTAAATATGAAAAAAAATCCTTTATTCTTCAAATATATTCAACACAACATTAAGATTACAGTGAGTTTAAAGAAATTTCTGGAATCAGGTAATATACAGCATGCTAGATCACTTGAGAAAAACATGGCAGTTCATTTGGTTCATTTGTCCTCTGTCATAAAATCACACTGATTAAACACCTAAGTACTTCAAAATCTATGGACATCATTAGATTTTAATGACTCTAAGTCATGATCTGTTCACATCTACATAGTAAGTAAGATTAAATTGGGTACATGACATTTAAAGAGGTTTGAATATTTTTTTTCCCCACACTGGCAGTATTATCATCTTGAAAGTTCAGGGGTGTTCACACATGAGTACTTAATTTCCCCTCTGATTCACTTCTTTAAACTAGTTGTGCTTCTTTATCTGATTTCCCGCTGTCTGTTTGCCATTCTCTGCCTATTTTTAACTTGATTTATTCATCTATTCATTTTCACTAGTCTTGATGGGACACCAGTCTGTCATATATTTTGCTAAAAAACCTAATTAACCCACTTACTATTATCTAACATCTGGACAATATTTACAAAATTTATTTAAGAGTCAAGAGAAAGTCAAAAAGCTTTTATGGTTATTTCAACCTTATATATATATATATATATATATATATCAGTATATATATATATATATATATATATATATATATATATACTGCATCAGTAGCTGATGCAGTATATAATGAAATATTTCTCCAGGACCATGGTGCTACAGGTTACAAGGGTATAAAAAGTCAGCAGAATTTCCTTCTATAGTGATTTTCTCACAGGTTATCAGACTGTAATACCTGTAATAACACTGTGCCTGATTATCTAAAGCTGACTTTAACAAACTGTTTGTAATTGTCATTTGTAATGGTGGGTGTAGTTTGGGAAGTTTGTATGATTTGTTTGGTTAGAAAGCGAACTGATCTGGAAGGTTCATGGGCATAAAGTGTTTAGTGTACTGGGATGTTTGGACACTGTCGCTTTACCACCCTTGTAAGTCACTCAGGTTTGCTGATTGTAAAGTGGTTGGATGCTTTATGTCCCAGGAAGCCTTCATATCTGTCACCTTCTGGTTCTCCATTTTAGTTAAGCTGTCACAACTAGTCTTGCCAGAGTCCCTGCCTGCACTTTACACATAATCTACATTGTCTTTAAACATCACATGATCACAAGCATACCTAATATCTTTCTCTATCTCTCTCTGTCTTTCTCTGTTGAGCTATACATCCCAGTGTTCTGACTTTCCAGTGTGACCACTTCTTCTCTCGGGACCTGTCTGATTCGTCCAGGCGCTCTACCCCTGGTTAGAGTCTCATGGCTTGGTGGTGCTCACTGCTGCTGTGGATAGATCTGCATGGACAGACTTACTCCATCGTAATTAAACAACATCACACAAGAAAGAGTGCAATTATACTGAATATCAGCATTTCTATGATTCGTCCTTCCGGTAATCTGGTTTTATATACCTAAAATTAATATCAAGTAACTGACATTTCGGATGCAATATAGTTGAATAAATATGTTTATTTTTGCTACGCGAATGGAAATCAATAAGAAGATGCTACACTCACTGATAGCTAGCTGACATCCCATGAAATCGGCTTCCCTTAGTGCTTTCATTTTTATCTGAGGAGAGTTCATATTTTATGTCAGATCATTAAAAATGTATTACTTTACTGTAGTAAGTGTTTCAGTGGGACTGTTGGTTGCTAGAATTGGAATTTTAAACGGCAAACTCAGACAAATGGAATAAAATGTCCCAGTGCAGTTATACTAAACATCAGCACTCATGAAACTTGGAAGATTAGTGGATAATGTATGTATGTAGATACATACATTACATATGTAGATAGTGAACTCAAGAAGATCAGTAGTTTTCGTAACTTTACAAATCAAGTCAACAATCACACACACGAAAATAACACCATTAACAGTTTATTAGTTGCTTCTTCGGAGGAAACATATGGTGAATCCAACAACTGAGGGATTTTCTATCAGAAAGTTTTCCTTGTTTTAGGAACCGAGGAACCTTTAACTTTCCTAAGAACCATTCCTGTTTCTTTTTTTCCCCCCTTAGAGCAAACTTAAATATTGTCAATATTCAGCATAACAGAATGACGAAATGTTTTTTTCTTAGATGAAACATATATGAAACTTCTCAACAAAGAATTTCAACTTGAAGCCATCTCTCATACTTAGAGGCACGAATTAAAGGAACGTTAAAGGAAAAATCCATCCTGAATGATTTCCGCATCAATTTTTAGCTTTAATGTTTAATCATTTTCAGCAGTGTCCAAGATAATTATCATTGTTGGTCTGTTGTTAGTTAACACATTGGAGCGTATTCTCATTGGTTAGTAGTGTCTTACATTACCCACAATGCAGTTCTACAAGCTGAAAGTGGTGCAGTGGGATTTAACCTTCGTTTTATATCTATCATAGAGATGCAGAAGCACTTTAGTCCTTTAGTCTGTCCAGGTATCTCATGTATCATCTGTGTACTCTGTTCAAACAGATCAGCTTCCATGGCTTAATGTGAACATTGCCATCAGCATCATGACAAATCTCGTAGCTGTAATTCAGTGTTGTGTATCTGCATTGCTTTCTGGGACTTTGAGTCCAGCTTCTCACCAACATCTCCACTACTTCTATACTGGATTTCTCATTAATGTAATACTAAATGTTACTGGAACATGGGGAGTGAGTGAAAAGGTCTTAAATAAGCAAATATATGAAATAAGTGACCGTCATTCCTTATGTATGTTTGTGATACCCTTATGTGACGTCATTACAGGGTCACGGGGGCACAGAGACCAGTGACGTGCAGTGAGGTTTGTGGCTGGTGAGGCAGACTGATGTGAAGCTAGTTTTCGATTGAATATTCAACAGATGTTCAGTGGTGTGTTACTTAGGGGCCATAAATAAATTACCAACTGAATGACACAAAACTCTGGAGCTTTTTTTTCAGTACTTTCCATGCCACGTGACCCAGTGACTCCAAACCAAAGCAGAATTGTATTTCTACACAAGCCAAACAAGACACACCTCTTTTGATTGCATTTGAGGGCTTCTTGCTTTATGGAAATATGTGTTTTTTATTCATTTTTCATGTAAAATCAATATTTCTTCAACAGCTCCCACACCCTGTGACACAGTAACTCCAAACCTAAGCTGAACTGTTTCAGTACAAGAGACAAATAACATGCACCTCTTTTGATTGCATTTGAGGGCTTCTTATATTTTATAGTAATATTTTTTCAATTGCTTCCATGCTATATGACCCAGTGACTCCAAACCTGAGCAGCATTATATTACAATACTAGAAAAATAAGACAAACCACTTTTCAATACACTTATATCCTATTAACGCCTGCACAGTTTTATGTCTTTTGCTTATATGCTCTTATTCTTTAGATTTTTGTAGGCAGTTATGTTCACGGATCAGACAGTCAATAAAAATTAACGGTGTGATTAATAGCAGCTCGTAGCTGGTGGGTTAAATAATAGGCTATTATTATCACAGTTAACCCACTGCTGGAGTGCTCACTGCTATTTTATTTTATTTTCTTACCTCCAAGTGGAAACACTACAGGCCTATTCTCAGTTTGCATAATATGGCTAAAATTCATATACAATTTTTAAGTGCTATGGTATCCGATTCTGGCTAGGTTTGGAGTCACTGGGTCATCTGGTGTGGAAGCTAGTAAAAAAAAATATTGTTTTTCCATGGAAAACAAATTAAAAGCAATTTTATTAATAAAACAAAAATTAATATGAAGCCTTCAAATGCAATGAAAAAGTCTTAATTGTCTATTGTAGAAATATAATTCTGCTTAGGTTTAGAGTCACTGGGTCACATGGTGTGGAAACTATCGAAAAAATCCTAAATTTTGTGTCATTCAACTGGTATATTTATTGACGGTCCCTAAGTGACGCTGAATATCTGTCAAATATTTCCAAACTAAAGCTTCACCTCAGTCTGACTTCAGTAGGCTGCTTGCACATTGGTAATTGGTTATTTATTACCTCCTGTTTTGAGTGGAAGTCCAGTTCTGAGCTACTGAGTATCAGCACTTGCCCTTTATGGAGAAAAAAAAAAGCAACAGCGGAACATGCACAAACCCCTAGGCTCACGCGCGCCCCCTTCAGTAAGGCGGAGGAACTGTCTGCCTCACCTCCTGCTTTTTCAGTGCACTTTTACTGTATGTCAGATCAGCAAGACTAAATATTATATACACATACCTGAAACACATTACCTGGAGTATGGAAAGTGAGAACATATAATAAAAGTGTCTAGAAACATTATATTGGTGACATACAGAGAGACAGCACCGGGCACGCGCCAAGTCCACGCGCACAAACCAGGGATTGCGCAAAACTCGTCGTTGCCTCACATCGCGTCCTCTCTTCTATATTTAAACACAGGAAATACGCAAATTCAGCGAAAACTGCAGTGATATAATGAGTCATACAGAAATTACACTTATAGCACAGATCAACGTTTATTTAATTTTATCATTACGTGTTTTACTTTTCATGATGACAAAGCCTCAAGTGCCTCACCTGACCACATGTCCCAGGGGATTTTACGCAGCGCACAATTGTGCATATACACTCACACACCCCAGACAACTTATAAATGGCAGTTAGCCAACCAGCAACACACAGGACAGGGGCAGGAACCGAACCCATAATAATCTGGTCCAGTGTTTAAATGCTGATTGATTGTTAAAGCTCCTTACATCAACAGCAAACGAGTCCACACTTCACTTGGCACGATCGTTTCAGTTAAACTCATCCAATCATCTAACATCCAATTCTACTTTTTTTCTTTCTTTCTTTTTCTGCCCAATTGGCACCTTATAAGATCTTTTTTTCCCCCTTGTTTGTCAGCACAACAAGCACCTGCATCCGGAGACAGAGGCGCTCAGCGTGCGCGGGTGAGAAAGAAGAAGAAGAAGAAGAAGAAAAAAAGCGAGCTGCGCTTTTCCGTCCGTCAAACGCTTCTTTATTCCCCAGCGCTCCCATTAGTGCGCCGAGCCTAACGACTCCCTGGATGACAGCGAAATGATACGGTGTGTGTGCAGAGAGGAGGAGAGGAAATCAGCCCGCGCGCCGCCGCCCCGCCGCCCGCACCGCGCGCACAGCAGGTAGCTGCGCCTCATCCATCCCGCGGCGCAAAGCGCAAATTACAAACAGCTGTTCCACCATTGTTTAGCGCGCTGTCGTCTGTGGTGCCACTTTCTGAGCATCCTTTACGCGCGCGCGCATGTGTGTGTGTATGTATGTGTGTGTGTGTGTGTGTGTGTGTGTGCGCGCGAGCGCTTGATGACATGTTTAGGAGTGCTAAGCGGAACTAACCTTAACTACTTCTCCAGCATATGGAGACAAATCATATACCCAAGCATTAATCACAGACATTAAAGATCCAGTCGGTGATTTTGGAGGGAGTTACTACAACTGTCTCTTCTTCAACTCCAAGCACTCGCAGCTATACATTAGCTTTGTCCATAAGATGGAGTTTTCTCCATAGAGCCAGAGAGGTAGAAAGACCGGAGGTTTGACTGCTAAGCAGATATTCTATTAAGACTGATAAGATGTGATAAGATAAAAGTGTTCTGATTTGGAATTCACTGACTGCACCTTTAATCAGCAGAACTGGATTTAAAGTCAATCACAGTCACAGGATAGGTTGTGTTGTTGGTATTTCCTGGTCTTATTTCCTCATGGTGGTGTCGTGGACTGGTCTGTGTGGTCAGGGTTTGAATTTTTGTGCATGTTCTGCTAGTGTCTGTGTGGGTTCTCCGGTCCTCTATGTTCTCCGGTGTTTTCCAGTCACCCAGAACATATCAGTAGGTGAACTGCCTATGCTAAATTATCTCAGAGAGAGAGAGAGAGAGAGAGAGAGAGAGAGTGTGTTTAGTGTCCTGTGATGGACTGCTGTATTACCGTCTCACACTTATCGTTCCCTGGACATGCTCCGGACCCATTGTGACCCTGAGCAAGATAAAGTGTGACCTTTATTTTTTTCCCTTTGCTCTTTCTTTTTCTTTTTTTAGCAGGCTGTTATTGTTTAAATGTTAATAAATCATCCTAATTCTAACTTTAATAATAACTTTAATTGCCTTATGAAAGCTATACTACAAAGACATGAGCACTGTTTGTTTGCTTCACAGAAAAATGATTGTGGAAGCATTATATCTAATCATTCTGCCCCTTAAGTCTAAATTGTGAGCTGCTGTAATCATCTGCATTATGAATCTAAAAGCAATGTTTTCAACTTTCCTTTAGATGGATTTTATTACTGTAAGTAGACAATTACCCCCTATCTATCCTGACCATCAGAAACCAACCGAAGACCAGCATTTAGCAGATATTATTTAGATATGGATCATTCCTAACACAGTAGTGAAACTGACATGATAGAGTGTGTTGCTGTGTTAAAAGTCTATCGGGTTTTGAACTGGTTATCAGCACTAAACTGGTTTTGAGGTGGTGGAGTCCAACAACAACCACAACGTCAACTGTGCAGTCAGAAAGCAATAGAGGTGTGATTAACACATGCACATGCACGCGCGCACGTATGAGCGTGCCCTCTGTCTCTCTCTCTCTCTCTCTCTCTCTCTCTCTCTCTCACACACACACACACACACACATACACACACACACACACACACACCGCTATCAGTTTACAGTATCAGAAGTCTAAACGCGATTAAATGGCGCCCTCTAGTGCTTGGAATTTCGTTTTACAAACACTGAACAAAAATAAATAGGAAAACACTCACAGCTTGCTAATTTGACTACTTACTGCTTGCTAGTTACACTTTCTTTCAAAGGTGTATTTTAGTACATCTCGAATAATTAAAGCAATTAGAAGCCATGGTTTGGACATGTTCAGAGGAGGGAGAGTGAGTATATTGGTAGGAGAATGTTGGACATGGAGCTGCCAGGCAGGAGGTAAAGAGGAAGGCCAAAGAGGAGGTATATGGATGGAATAAATGAGGATATGAAGCTAGTGGGTGCAAGTGTTGAGGATGCAGAAGATAGGGATAGGTGGAGAGAGATGATTCGCTGTGGTGACCCCTGAAGGGAAAAGCCGAAAGAAGAAGAAGAAGAACCACAGATTTCAGTCAAATCACTATAAATAAAAACACTTTCTTGGTTGAATGTGTTCACATGTTCGAGAGCATGTCAGAACTTCCTGTTGTATCTCCAGACTAGATGGTGTGGATGGTGGCATAATGCCAGGCGGAATGGTTTGAGTATTTCGGAAACTGGGTAATACACAGAACAAAAAAAAAAGGGCAAACAACAACAACAAGCCATGAAGTGAAAGTGGAGTCACCTTGTTAATGATGAGAGGTCAGAGGGAAATACCCAGACTGTTGGGAGCTCAACACACTGAACACTGACCTGCATGGACCACGACAGCAGAAAACCACATGGGGTTTCACAGGAATCGGAGGCTACAGAGGTGTTTGAACAGAACCATTAACTGTAGATGCTGTTGTGTGTGAAAATCCCAGTATATTATCCGATTCTGAAATACTTTAGCCAATCAGTTTAGCACCAGCGATTACTCTGTGGTCACTGAGATTTCACATTTTAACCCTATTCTGATGTTTGACCTGCAATTGCATGACTGTATGCTGGAATCTGCTGGCACCTGATTGGCGAGATGAAAAACTGAATGAATGAGCAGGTAGACAGGTGTTTGTAAAAAAAAAAAAAAAAAGAGCGGGGACTGCGGATAAAGATCTCATTTGTTGCTTAGCAACCAGAACTACACTGCAGCCTAATTAGTGTTTATTGTCCCCATTATTAGGCCTAAATGTTATCATAGTAAACTCTGTTCACTGTGCATCTTGATCTTGTCCTTATCTATGAGTTTCATTGATAAAAGCGCCCTCTCGTGGTTCTTTTCGTTTATTAACACTGAAACACGCTGGCCAGGTGATTCTAAATCACGTGATCCAGAGGACTCGATATCACGCTGAACAGTTTTATTCGTCTCAAAACTTCCTCTAAAATGAGCTTTCTGTGCTGCTGTCTTCAAAGTCAGGCCTCCGAGGAAGAGGTAAGACACCTAACCACAGGTTTATTTCATGAGTTAAAGCGAAAGTAGTTATACTAGTGAAAGACTAAGACATTTCACCCCGCCCTCTAAAACTGCGTGTTTATCAGTAGTCAGTAGTCAGGAGTGCATTTATAAGTAGTGTTTTATTCATTTTATTCAGAATGATAAGTTAAAAGTTCAGATCAGAGTTGCTTCTGAGCCTGTAATAGTTTATGAGATTTGGGTCAGAGTGAAAACAGTTCAAAGTGAAAGTGCAAAGATTTGTTATGAATGTATTATAATACACTATAACATCCCAAACAAGTCAATGTAGGAGCTATAAAGACAGTAATAAGTATTAACTTTTACAGTGTATATCCTATTTGCAGCCTTTTCAGCCATTTTATTTGACACCCATTTTTATGTACAGTATATTAATGAAACTCCTTAATATTATCTATAATAATTTTCTGAACATTCAACATTGGATAAACACGTCATTTTTATTTATTTATTTATTTATTTATTTATTTATTTATTTTTTATAATCCCTGTATTTTCAACGGCAAATCCCTAGTTCCTGAAATATTCCTAAAAAAATAGTTTATAATAGTTTTTTAAAAAATTTATTTTAAAAATTATTTACTCGTTTTTTTAAGTTAATGAGCTTTAAATGATTAAATGATTAAAACACTGACCATAAGAAACACATCGAAGTAATGGGTGTTATTTTAAACCACATTAAATTCAACTTATTTAATTCATGCAGTCAATTAGCTATAATTATACATATGGTAACTATATATATTATATATATAATTATATATATATATATATATAATTATACATATGGTAACACTATATTGCCAAAAGTTTTGGGACACCCCTTGAAATGATTCAATTCAGGTGTTGTTTTTCAGGGGTTGGGCTCAGCCCCTTAGGTCCAGTGAAAGGAACTCTTAATGCTTCAGCTTCATACCAAGACATTTTGGACAATTTCTTGCTCACGACTTTGTGGGAACAGTTTGGGGATGACCCCTTCCTGCTCCAACATGACTGTACACCAGGGCACAAAGCAAGGTCCATAAAGACATGGATGAGTGAGTTTGGTGTGGAGGAACTTCACAGAGTCCTGACCTCAACCTGATAGACACCTTTGGGATGAATTAGAGCAGAGACTGTGAGCCAGGTCAAAACTGGGACGTCTGCCTTTACATGCACATGAATGTAATACAGAGTTGTCCCGCCCTTTGCAGCTATAACAGCTTCAAATCTTCTGGGAAGGCTTTCCACAAGGTTTAGGAGTGTGATTATGGGAATTTTTGGCCATTCCTCTAGAAGCTCGTTTGTGAGGTCAGGCACTGATGTTGGATGAGAAGGCCTGGTTCACAGTCTCCGCTCTAATTCATGTGTAATCCAAATGTGTTCTATCAGGTTGAGATCAGGACTGTGCAGGTCAGTCAAGTTCCTCCACACCAAACTCTCTCATGCTGAACCATTAAGAGTTCCTTTCACAAAACCTTTGGCAATATTGTGTATAATAACTGTAATAACTATTATTCTATTATAGTCCATTAAGTCTATTATTATATTATATTATATTATATTATATTATATTATATTATATTATATTATATTATATTATATTATATTATATTATATTATATTATATTATATTACTAACATTAACAGTAGTAGGTGATTGATGTTCATGATCTCCACTGTTATTAGGTTATATAAATAATTATAATTTGCTGTAAAACTAATCAAATGTAACCATCACTATTTTTCAGAGACAGCCTATATTTGGAGAAGCACAGTCTGCAAGAATATCTCATCTGCCTCCTGAAGGTGAATGCCTCACTCATGTGATCTTAAGCTGGAAACATGTTGCTCCATTACTTGTTCAAATTCTCACATAAAAAACACACATTGTTTTCTCTCAGGTTTCGAGAACAGGAGTGGCAGGATTATTGCACGGCATGTTGGCGTGTCAGATCTGGACCAACGCTTCACTGAGTTTGCAGAAATGTTCAACAAACAGCAGGAAAATTATGAGTGTATGCGGGAAAAGCTGAATACACTGATGCACCATTATCTCTGTGTCCCTGACAGCAGCCTGTCTGAGTGCCTGCAGCAGATGAAGGTTGAGCACTGTGAGTCAGAGCATGTTAATATTGAGTCTCCATCAGGTGGCAGTAGCAGGTCAGGAATTGGAGAATCCGGTGTAAACATGTTGCTATTGCACTGAGCGTGCTTTTACATCCTGTTTAATGTATTTTAATGATGGAAAAAAACAGGGAATGATATGCTTGTTATGAAAAAAAAAAAACAAGGTGGGGGGGGGTCTACACCGATCGGGCATAACATTATGACCACCTGCCTAATATTGTGTTGGTCCCCTTTTGCTGCTAAAACAGCCCTGACCTGTCATGCACTGTGTATTCTGACACCTTTCTATCAGAACCAGCATTAATTTCTTGAGCAACAGTAGCTCGTCTGTTGGATCGGATCACACGGGCCAGCCTTCGCTCCCCACGTGCATCAATGAGCCTTGGCCGCCCATGACCCTGTCGTTGGTTCACCACTGTTCCTTCCTTGGACCACTTTTGATAGATACTGACCACTGCAGACCGGGAACACCCCACAAGAGCTGCAGTTTTGGAGATGCTCTGATCCAGTGGTCTAGCCATCACAATTTGGCCCTTCGTCAAACTCGCTCAAATTCTTACGCTTGTCCATTTTTCCTGCTTCTAACATCATCTTTGAGGACAAAATGTTCACTTCACCTCTAATATATCCCACCCACTAACAGGTGCCATGATGAGATAATCAGCGTTATTCACTTCACATGTCACTGCTCAGAATGTTATGCCTGACCGGTGTACATTTTTTCTACACTTTTCCCAACTTGCACTATTTTGGTTAAACTTCATCTGTATCTTTTATCCCCTTTCAGACAACCACCAGATCATCCTGCAGTTAAAAGGCTACGACTTCAGCTTGGCCGTGACACCAGGTGATTCGGTGCCTGACAAACTGAAGCAAACGCAGGAGAACATCAAGGAGCTGTGTCAAGCTGCTAAGGCCATCGTGTCACTCGGGCCCAAGCTTGAGGAGATGATTAACTGGCTGCTGAAATCAGAACAAAGCCTGACTGAGAAGGTGAATGCAGAAGCAAAGACACATCAGGAGTCTACAAGACTCGGAGGAAACTTGAGGGAGAATCTGCGCGAGGCATCGAGAGCTAAAGAGCTCAGTCCTCGCTACAGGGAAGAGGCTATAAAACTTTACAATGAGGTGGCCATGCTGTCTGGGGTTAAGCCATGAATCATCACTGTGAGAGAAAGTAGAGGACTGATAAATGATAGACTCTGAAATGTATATTTAACACCAAAGTACTAGAGATTATAACAGGTCTATCTATCTATCTATCTATCTATCTATCTATCTATCTATCTATCTATCTATCTATCTATCTATCTATCTATCTATCTATCTATCTATCTTTCTCTCTCTCTCTCTCTCTCTCTCTATATATATATATATATATATATATATATATATATATATACATACACTATATTGCCAAAAGTATTCGCTCACCTGCCTTGACTCGCATATGAACTTAAGTGACATCCCATTCCTAATCCATAGGGTTCAATATGACGTCGGTCCACCCTTTGCAGCTATAACAGCTTCAACTCTTCTGGGAAGGCTGTCCACAAGGTTTAGGAGTGTGTTTATGGGAATTTTTGACCATTCTTCCAGCATTTGTGAGGTCACACACTGATGTTGGACGAGAAGGCCTGGCTCTCAGTCTCCGCTCTAATTCATCCCAAAGGTGTTCTATTGGGTTGAGGTCAGGACTCTGTGCAGGCCAGTCAAGTTCATCCACACCAGACTCTGTCATCCATGTCTTTATGGACCTTGCTTTGTGCACTGGTGCACAGTCATGTTGGAAGAGGAAGGGGCCAGCTCCAAACTGTTCCCACAAAGTTGGGAGCATGGAATTGTCCAAAATGTCTTGGTATGCTGAAGCATTCAGAGTTCCTTTCACTGGAACTAAGGGGCCAAGCCCAGTTCCTGAAAAACAACCCCACACCATAATCCCCCCTCCACCAAACTTTACACTTGGCACAATGCAGTCAGACAAGTACCGTTCTCCTGGCAACCGCCAAACCCAGACTCGTCCATCAGATTGCCAGATGGAGAAGCGCGATTCGTCACTCCAGAGAACGCGTCTCCACTGCTCTAGAGTCCAGTGGCGGTGTGCTTTACACCACTGCATCCGACGCTTTGCATTGCACTTGGTGATGTATGGCTTGGATGCAGCTGCTCGGCCATGGAAACCCATTCCATGAAGCTCTCCGCACACTGTTCTTGAGCTAATCTGAAGGCCACATGAAGTTTGGAGGTCTGTAGCGATTGACTCTGCAGAAAGTCGGCGACCTCTTCACACTATGCGCCTCAGCATCCGCTGACCCCGCTCCGTCAGTTTACGTGGCCTACCACTTCGTGGCTGAGTTGCTGTCGTTCCCAAACACTTCCACGTTCTTATAATACAGCTGACAGTTGACTGTGGAATATTTAGGAGCGAGGAAATTTCACGACTGGATTTGTTGCACAGGTGGCATCCTATCACAGTTCCACGCTGGAATTCACTGAGCTCCTGAGAGCGACCCATTCTTTCACAAATGTTTGTAAAAACAGTCTGCATGCCTAGGTGCTTGATTTTATACACCTGTGGCCATGGAAGTGATTGGAACACCTGATTCTGATTATTTGGATGGGTGAGCGAATACTTTTGGCAATATAGTGTATATATATATATATATATATATATATATGTGTGTGTGTGTGTGTGTGTGTATATGCAAAACTGAAAAAAATTATTTTGTAAAGATAAATCTGTTGTAATATAGCTAAAAGTGTAGCTTTAATGCAGCTTTAAGTGCAGCTTTAACCTATATATATATATATATATGGTTAGGTTAGGCTTATGACATTAAAATGGTCTATGTGGTCTAGGTTTGTATACTTCTAGGATGATTCATGTTCTGCATACATAATCTCCTTTTTAGGAAACGAGTCTGTTATACGGTTTGGCTCCCAGCTGGTCAGTACTTATAACACTATCTAACTTTCTTTAAGTTTTAAGCATGCTTTTAGAATATGTTACAGATTTCGTGCCGCTTTTGTGCTGAGGGTTTTCAGGGAAATACGTCATAACGTGGGGAAAGGAATCAATTCATTGATCTGTATTGTGTAGAAAACAAATGAAATTCTGATTAGTTGTATTTATCGATGACATCATCTATGTACTATTGAATCATATATTAATAAACATTTTGCATTAATTTCTGTCATTTTAATTTGCTCTATAGCTACGTCTGTTATGCAAATATGCCTTGCTGTGTGTGATTTTTGTTCCTTATGTATGTGCAGCCTTTTTCATGTTTTGTGTGTTGTAGTTGTGATATTTGTCTTATATGGTTAACTGAAAAAGTTTGCATCCTCCATGAGTTTTGCCAGAAATGGAGAACATACCAATTATTACCATATTTTTCTCAACAAACGAAACAAAATAAAAAAGGTAGATGGAAAGTATAAGCACACAATTACTTGTTTTACATTTAGAAGAGAAAGCTTTTAAATTTTTTTTTTTTACTATTAACATATATCATTTGATCATACACCAGGATAAAAAATAAACATAAATAAATAAATAATAAAACATAAAATACAAATAATAGTATTTATATAATTTCATAATAAAAAAATTATATAATACACAAAACTGTTAAAAAAGGTGTCTTTTTTGTAAGGCTGTGCAAACTTTTGCATGCGACTGTTAATTGAAAAAAAAAACATTTTAAAAAATTATATTATTAAATAATATAAAAATGTTATTTAAAAAATGTGTGTGTGTAATTATGTAGTAGCATGCACCAGGATAAAAAAAAAAAACCCATAAAAATAAACAAATAAATAATAATAAAAAAATCATAATAAACATAAAAACAATAGTATTTGTATAATTTCATAATAAAAAATAAATAAATACACAAAAAGTAAACTATAAATATATAGATACAAGACAAAAACAATTCAAGCTTTTTTTTAATGAAATGCCAAATTGTTTCCCCCTTTATTTATTTTTTAATGCTGTTTTATTGTATTTTATAGGCAGCTTTTAAGTCAGTTTTATTAAAACTGAAATTTAGAAGTATTTCATTTTTCATTTTATATGCACATTTACTTCATAAAAAAAATGGAGACAACCTATAGTGCTGATGGAAATAACAAAAGTCCCGCCCTTCGTCTAATCTGATTGGCTGCTATTTGTGGCGGCCCGCGTGTGCTTTATATAGTCCTTGCTCATTGGTTCACTTTGTTGTCGATTACAAACAATCCCCTTAATCTAAGTTAGTTTGAATTGTGAAAGTACCGAAGATGAAGGCGTAGATGTTGCTGAATTATTCAGGTGGCGCGTTTATGAAGTAACGGATGATATCCATCTCTCGGTGGAAAAGAAAGCAACCGGGGAAAGAAAGAAAGACGAAAAAATAAACCAGAAGGACATCTGAAGATAGCATGAAAGTGAGTAACTGATTTTGACCTTAGCAGGATGCTAACGCGCTAAGTTGTGAGTAGATAGACTGATAGATAGTGAGCCACATGGAGCGGCTGAGTGACTCAACACCGCCGTTAACTGTTGCTACGCGAAAGCAAACAATTATGGTTCGTGTCTCGAACAAGTGCACACTTCTCAACAAATACAAATAATAAAGCTGTCTTTGAGTTAGTGAGTCGAGTTGGGAAAACAAGGGGAAAGATAACAGGCGACTGTGGAAATAGGCGGAGAAGCAAACCCGAGCTGTCAGAGGGGATTGGCATACACACGCAGAGGGAGTTTGTGCAGTCGTTTTATATCGTGTTTATTTTCATTAAAATAACCCTTACTCGAAATAATAACCTTTTTTCTTCACTTCACTTTTGTAAGTGTTGGTTTATAAACTTGAGAACTGTTTGCTCCTTGTAATATAATCAGTGTTTTCAGCCTCTCTTAGGAGGATATTTGCATATTTTTGCATATTCATGATTACGTCACGGTTATTTGCATATCAGAATGTTACATGAAGGTAGAAGGACACTGAGTAAAGTTTTACACTAGAGGATATATACACAGTTTTATAGGTTTTTGTAACCGAGTTCTTATTGATTATGGAAAATCGGAAGTAGTTGTGTTGGTTAAAGAGGAAATAACTTGTTTTTGCTGTTTGTAAATATCACAAAGAGTGTACCTAGAAACAAAGAGTGGGACAAAATGTGGTGGTCAGTGATTGGTTGATGGAAATGATGCTGATCAGTGATTGGTTGTTGGGGATGATGCTGATCAGTGATTGGTTGTCGGGGATGATGCTGATCAGTGATTGGTTGCTAAGAGGTGATGCTGATCAGTGATTGGTTGTCGGGGACAATGCTGATCAGTGATTGGTTGTTGAGAGTAATGCTGATCAGTGATTGGTTGCTAAGGGGTGATGCTGATCAGTGATTGGTTGTCGGGGACAATGCTGATCAGTGATTGGTTGCTAAGGGGAGATGCTGATCAGTGATTGGTTGTCGGGGACAATGCTGATCAGTGATTGGTTGTTGGGGATGATGCTGATCAGTGATTGGTTGTTGGGGATGATGCTGATCAGTGATTGGTTCATGGTAACGGTACTGGACAGTGATTGGTTTATGGGAACAGTACTGGAGAGTGATTGGTTCATAAAATTGTGATCAGTGAATTGTTGTGGGAGAAAACGGTGATCATTGGTTGTTGAGAACGTTGCTGATCAGTGATTGGTTGTTGAGAACGTTGCTGATCAGTGATTGGTTGTTGAGAACGTTGCTGATCAGTGATTGGTTGTTGAGAACGATGCTGATCAGTGATTGGTTGTTGAGAACGATGCTGATCAGTGATTGGTTGTTGAGAACGATGCTGATCAGTGATTGGTTGTTGGGAACAAATTCTCCTCTTAAGCATCAGGCTATTCAGCCTTTCTTTCATTATTCAGCCGGTTCCTCATTCGTCAGACTAAAGCCCTCTATAGTCTTACTTCCACAGGTTGTTTATTTTACTCGCTGTTCTGTCCTCTTATCTACATGGTGTCCTGATGTAGTCGATTGATTCTGTCTCTTTATCCAGCCCAGTGGTCAGATTTTCAGGTTCGATTTGTGCCAGGGAGTGTACTG
This sequence comes from Hemibagrus wyckioides, assembly GCF_019097595.1. NCBI lineage: Eukaryota > Metazoa > Chordata > Actinopteri > Siluriformes > Bagridae > Hemibagrus > Hemibagrus wyckioides. The sequence continues at coordinate 14,128,442 of NC_080733.1, forward strand.
CTCTGTGTGAAATCATTACTTGTTACAGATTGTAAGACTTAGTTTAATTATTAAGACTTAATTTAGTCTTTTAATCTGAGAGCAGTGTGAGTGGAGGGCTGTTAATTTAAAGGTATTTCCAGTCTCTGATTGTGTGAAGCAGGCTCTGTGCTTCTGCTGCAGGGGGTTCTCATGCTGGCTGGATAATGGATGAGGATATTTGTCTTAGAGAGAGAGAGAGAGGAGAGAGACAGAAACAGAGATAGATAGAGAGAGATGCATGCACACACACAGAGACAGAGAGAGAGAGACAGAAACAGACATAGAAAGACAGAGAGTGAGAGAAAGAGGAGAGAGACAGAAACAGACATAGAAATAGACAGAGATAGAGAGAGAGAGACAGAAACAGAGATAGAGACACATAGAAACAGAGAGAGAGTATATGTGGGCTATTTCTGGCTTTGTGTAATAATATCATCTGGAAATTGAACTAGAATGGTGAAGACGTTAGGACATTTGCAGCTTTATTTATTTGTTTGTTTGTTTGTTTGTTTGTTTATTTTTGAGGACAGTTTTATCTGGAGTCTGGATAAAGATGAAGCCATGTGATGAAATTCCCATCAATGTAATATCACATGGCCAAAAAAAGATATACAAGTTCCACTCTCTCCTGCCAAGAACACTGAGCACAGGTTCACCCAGACTGAGCAAAAACCTGCTCTGCTCTTTTTCCTGTCTTTAACTGTACTGTGTCTGTGTCTGTCTGTGTGTCTCTGTGTCTCTCTCTCCTTTTTTAACTCTTTAACTGTTCAATGTGTCTCTGCGTGTGTGTCTGTGTGTGTCTCCATGTCTGTTTTTGTGTGTGTCTCCAAGAATGTCTGTGTGTGTGTGTGTGTGTGTCTGTGTGTGTCTCCATGTCTGTTTTTGTGTGTGTCTCCAAGAATGTCTGTGTGTGTGTGTGTGTGTCTGTGTGTGTCTCCATGTCTGTTTTTGTGTGTGTCTCCAAGAATGTCTGTGTGTGTGTGTGTGTGTCTCCATGTCTGTTTTTGTGTGTGTCTCCAAGAATGTCTGTGTGTGTGTGTCTGTGTGTGTTTGTGTCTGTCTGTGTGTGTCTCCATGTTTGTTTCTGTGTGTGTATGTGTCTCTTTGGTCTTTTTTTCCAGTCTTTAACTGTTCAGTGTGTGTGTGTGTCTCTGTGTGTGTGTGTCTGTGTGTGTCTCTGGTCTTTTTTTCCTCCAGTCTTTAACTGTTTAGTGTGGTGTTCAGATGGTGTAGGTCGTCCTCCTCTAAACATTGTGCATTCTGAGCTGCTTTTCTGCTCACCACGGTTATCTGAGATCTGTGTCTCTCTCTGGATGTCTTCAGTGCATCAGACATTTTCATGCTGTCTTATCCGTCACTGCCCTCTGGCTCATCCTGTTCATTGCACTTCTCCTGCTTTATGATTGTGGAAGGTTTCACATATGACGTGTGTGGATCAAAGCGAACCTCCTGACATTTTCCCGTCCGTTACGCTCGGCGTTTCTGCTGTCTGGAGGAGCGTTCAGCCTTATGTAATGTGTAGCTTTTATTTCTGCTCTCGCCTAGGGGCTTAAAGCACCACTCATCTATGGTGTGTGTGGTTTCTATGTTGGGTGTGGGTGTGGGTGTGTTGGGGTTGTGAGGAGCTGCAGACGGAGGAGTGAGTGTTGTGTGGAAGGCTGGGGTTTTGTATCTTATACAGAAGAAGATAAAAGTTGAACAGAAGTAACAGTTTTGTGTAATATCCTGATAATAAAAACACAGAGGCACTGACAACTGAAGAAGTTGCAACACATGAGGACTGCGAAATTCTGTGTTCTTACAAGAAAATAAATATTGTTAAGAAAGTCATTGAGTAAGAGGCTCTGTGTGTGTCTGTGTCTCTGGTCTCTGTGTGTGTTTGTGTCTCTGGTCTCTGTGTGTCTGTGTCTCTGGTCTGTGTGTGTTTGTGTCTCTGAATATGTGTCTGTTTCTCTGTGTGTTTGTGTCTCTGAATATGTGTCTGTTTCTCTGTGTGTTTGTGTCTCTGAATATGTGTCTGTTTCTCTGTGTGTTTGTGTCTCTGAATATGTGTCTGTTTCTCTGTGTATGTGTGTCTCTGTGTGTCTCTGTCTCTGTGTGTATGTGTCTGTGTGTGTGTGTCTCTTTGCTGTGTGTGTATGTGTATCTCTGTGTGTGTCTCTGTGTGTGTCTCTGTGTGTGTATGTGTCCCTGTGTGTGTGTGGCTAAAAGCCAAAGCTACCTTGACCTGTGTACTTTGGCGTGCTCTGCAGTGTTGAGTGTATGAGAAGGAGAGATGGAAATGGTTGATAATACAGTAGATATCACCTGCAGCCACACACCTGCTGATACACAGTGCAGTGAGCTGATGTTTACTCACGAAATAAATGGAAGTTAATGTGAAGTAAATGCTGAACATCAAGCGTTTGTCTCGTTTCTGTCTCTCATGAATTCACTAAAATACAGGATAATAAATTCCAGAGAAGTCTCAATTAAGTCCTGTGTTTTTCTTTACCAGTTATTGATTAATAAGATCACGCTCCTTATTCATCAGAGCTGCATGCAGACACACCCAGATCAGAGCTGAGCGCGAATACGGCAGGAAAACGTGTCAAACGTGAGAATTCACATCATCAGACAGTTTAACAGTGACATACATGATGATGTATATTATTTTTAAGTGTATGGCTGGTGGGGGGGCGTTGGAGGTGCCAGGAGGAGCGCTGCTCTTTTGTGTGTGCCGGTCAGTTAAAGGTCAGTAGTGTCGTATATTATTGTGTCATGGCAGGAAGTCAAATATCCACTCTGTAGAATTGCGCTGAACAGAAAGCATGACCATTAAGGTGATGGACTACTGATCAGAAGGTTGTGAGTTCCAATCCCAGCTTTATCAAGTCCACCACTGCTGGGCCCCTGAGCAAGGCCCTTAACCCTCACATGCTCAGTTGTATAAAATGAGATAAAATGTAAGTAAGGGCATCTGCCAAAATGGCAGAAATGTAAATGATCAACATGACAAGCCTGTGAAAGGAGGTTCGACTCTTCAGCCAAAATAAAATAAGAATAATGGGATGAGGCTCACGAGCACTGGACAGAAGACTGGAAAAATGCCTACTGACTGGAAAATCTATCCTGTAGACTGAGATACCCGTTCTGAGCTCAATGGAGTGTATCACGATCTGCTCTTGTAGCTTGTCCACCTCAACATTTGACGCTTTGTCCACCCTGACATGCCTTTCTGCTCACCACATTTGTAAAGAGCAGTTTTTTTCTTCTTCCTGTCCTCTGAATGAACCGGTCTGTTCATTCTCCTTTGACCGCTCACATCGACAAGGCGTTTCTTTCTGCAGATCTGCCGCGTTCTGCATGTTTTTTTGTTTGTTTTTTTTCTTTTCTACACCATTCTCTGTGGACACTGTTGTGTGTGTGTGCGTGCGTGCAAATCCCAGGAGATTAGCACACAACCAGCAACCACGCCGTGCTCCAAAACCTCTATGACTTTAATAGGTGTTCCTATTAAAGGGTGTTCCTATTAAAGGGTGTTCCTATTAAAGTGGCTGCTGAGTGTATATTACCCCAGGATTATTTTTATTTCTAAAAGAGAAGCGATGACGTCATTTTTTCCAGAAGTGTCTATGTGCAGCCTGTTTAAACAACTTTTAGAAAAGAAGCTTCCCTAAAAATAACCTCCTCGAATCCAAGCCGGATCGGATTTTCGGCACCGTGTTCACTGCGTCATTCGGGATAACGGCGTCGTCTCTAACGAATAAATATAACCGCAGGTATCTGTGGATAATGTTGGGAATCATGCTCATGAAAGCAAATGGGCTAATAATGAAGACTATAAATATTTATACAGTCCAGCAGGATATGTTGGATGTGTCTCCTATTTTTTATTTTTTTTTCCTTGCTCAAGGAGTCTCTCACGTGTGATTGGGGCTTACGCTGTTCACGTGTGGAATTTCATTCAGGCGCACCTCGCTGAATCACGTTCGGTGTTCATACTCCAGCCTTGATGCGTCTCTATTCAGCCGGATACTTTTCTCCATGCCTGACGTCTCAGAATTTGCCTGTAGAGGTCATAAAGAGTTGAAGCGTGACATCAGGGGCTGTCGGAGTATCGTTTCAGGACACATGTTTTTTTCACTTTCTCAATCTGGCTCTCTCGTTCCGTGGATCTTTTCAGAGAGGTGTGTGTTTAGAGAGTTAATAACGTGCGCCTAGCAGCACAGGAAAATGCAGCCAGGCAGGATTATTGTCATTCACACCCTGCCGTTGCTCAAACCTTTCCCCTCTGTGCTGTGATTGGTGCCTGCGCTTTCTAACTACTGATCTGGAGTCAGCTGGGTGGGACACTGTGTGTGTGTGTGTGCGCGTGTGTGTGTGTGCAACAGGAAACGAGTGGAGGTTTCAGAGTCGAGCAGGGTTAGTCCGTGGGTGTGCTGTGCCATCTCGCTCTCTCTCTCTTCAGCCGGACACGGTGAGTATATTTAAACCCCCCTCACGTCTCTGTATGGAATTCTCCCGTGTTACTGGCGTGAAAGCTGTCAGGCTCTGTGGAGTGCGGCGTGGGCGAGCGTGAACATTTCCATCCGGCTCCCGCGCGCTGGAGTGAGTCACATTTTTCGATAGCCGTCCTTGGCCGGTAAATATCAAGCGTCTGGAGAAAGAAACTGCTTATTTAGTAGAAGGAGCTGTCTGGGGTCTGATGGAGCTGCTGCTACACCTAGTTTAAAGTGGCTGCTAAACGATCAGCACTGATTAGACCGCAGTTATGGCGTGGGAAGCTAAACTAGGATTGTAGCTTTCTATTAGGCAGAGGTTCGTATATGGTGAAACGGCAGGGCTGAACAACTTCTCTGGCTGTGTGTGAAGTCATGGCTTAAGAATCTGCCGACTCCTCACTCCACTCCTCACTCCTCTTTTCTTATGATAAGCGCTTAAATCCCTCATATTATTTCTGAGGTGTTATTATATGGTCAGAGCTGTCATTTGGAAGGAAGAAAACACAATAGGGGGATGTGCTGTTAATGAACGATCTTGTTATTGTTCCTAAAATGGTTTTTCTTTTTCAATACCAGCATGTCCTGAGGTATTTTATTCGTCTTATGCGACACAAATGCATCACTACTAACAATATGTATTTATTACAAAGCAACACCATGTTATTTAGTAGGTTTTAGTAAGGTTAGTAGTAACACCTTGGTGATAGGAGGTTTTAAACCTGGCACTGGACCAACCCTTTTTCTAATTTTTCTAAAACTGTTTCTAATCAGATTTGATATAAATGAATGTTGATCGAAGTATGTGTACTGTTTATAAGATTTAATGTTTTAATGGAACGTCCATGAAGCTAGCTCCTGTTGTTACTTGCGTTATCGCCATTATGAGCTGTCATTTTCTCACCAGACTCGTTTTGTACAAAATAAACAAACGTTTTTAGAATATCAACAATCACAGGGTTGCTTATTCTGGCTTATTTTTATTAATTTGTTTATTTTTTTATGCAGTGTCCATCATACAAGTCCCTGTATGAGTCGTTACTGTGTAGACATGATGATGTGAATGAGCGTGTTGATCTAAACCTGTGTTTCACCTTGTTGTCAGAGCTGCTGTTAGAGAAAATTAAACGTCATTCTTTGTCCAATCAGAATCGAGTCAGAATTACGAGTTACGGTGATGCAAAGTCGGAATTACGGGTTACGGTGACGCAAAGTCAGAATTACGAGTTACGGTGACACAAAATGACAAAGAATTACGGGATTTTCTTTAGACTCTGAGTTGTGGGTGTGTGCGTGAGAAAGCATGGCGGAGTCTGTGGATGTGATGTATGTCCATTGCATGATAAAGTTCATTAACTGATAGAAACGTCGTCTTCTCCTTTCGGCTTTTCCCTTCAGGGGTCTCCACAGCGAATTATCTCTCTCCACCTATCCCTATCTTCTGTAACCTCAACACCTGCACCCACTAGCTTCATATCCTCATTTATTCCATCCATATACCTCCTCTTTGGCCTTCCTCTTTGCCTCCTTCCTGGCAGCTCCATGTCCAACATTCTCCTACCACTATACTCACTCTCCCTCCTCTGGACATGTCCAAAGCATCTTAATCTGTCCTCCCTAACTTTGTCCCCCAAACGTCCAACATGAGCTGTCCCTCTGATGTACTCGTTCCTAATCCTGTCCAACCGTGTCACTCCCAAAGAGAACCTCAACATCTTCAGCTCTGCTACCTCCAGCTCTGACTCCTGTCTCTTCCTCAGTGACACTGCCTCTAAACCATACAGCATGGCCGGTCTCACCACTGTCTTGTACACCTTCCCCTTGATTCTCGCCGATATTTTTCCATCACATTTAACTGATAGAAAGCTAAAAACAGTAAAACATGCCTGATGCTCATTCTTTTCTATTCATTTTCATAGAAGCGGAGTATAAAACCTTGCAGTATGTTTTATTTATTTATTTTTGTTCGTTAAGAGAAGGTACACCTCCATCCAGCAACTTGAAAGCACCTGACGCCGTAATTACAATTTCCAACTCGTAATTACAAACTTCCCAGGAACACATGAACACACAGTAAGACAAAAACATCAGACTATTTTAGTGCAGCAGGAACGACTGTAATTTGGGTTGGACCTTTCGATCTGAATGGAATTTAATGCACAGCGATGTTATTCAGACTTATAGTGATATAATGGATCCAAAACCAAACCAGGGCCAAAGATTCATTTTACAGAGTACAAATGATTTGTTTTATTTCAATTAGGTTTTATGTTTTGAGGCAATCCTTATCCACACACTGATCCACAGGTGATGGAGCGTCTCTCTGCTTCACGAAAGTTAAGAGAAAAAGCAAACACACCGCTGTTTGCTCTGCACTTTTACACGCCTCATTAGTGCTATTACATTTGGATGAATTGCTCTCCATTTGCAGCACTAAGCTGTATGCAGTGCGGCGGTCTCTCTGTGCGGTCTGCACTCGTCTCTTCTCGTCTTTTGCCATCGTGTCGAGGAAGCCCGTTCTAGCCACAGCTCAGCAGTTTGTGGTTTTCATACCGCTTCCACAGAAGTGAAGTAGTATTCCAGTGAAACGGAAGAAATCTCTAATGAGATCAGCCGAAAAGGTGACGGTCAGAAAGGACGGTGCGAGGAGCCGGCTGTTTTTAATTTCTTCTTTTATTTGAAATTGCAGAGAAGGGATACAGGAATAGCTCTCGTAGGAACCGAAAGAGAAAAAGAAAAGATGCCTGACCTTATGCACACTCTCACAAACCCACACACACACCTATATACAATACAGAAATTGAAATACCGAACTTGTTTAAAAGTGAAACCTTGGTGTTCTGGCACTGGACCAACCTATTTATTTATTTGTATATAAATAACTAAATAAATAAATAAATACATTCTCAGTGTTCTAGCTCTGACCCTTAGATGCTGATCTAAATGCAGACATTCTCACTGTAACCTTACTACCTCTTGGTAAGCTAAGTACTGCATAAACAGCCATGTTGTTCTGGCTCATATATTTACACCGAGAGAAGCTTTTATTAAATTAATGGCAGCGTTGCACACTTCAGCGTCGTCAAACGAAACGAGTTTATGTTCAGATAAGTTTTACGTGTTATGAAATCAGTAATTATCTTTGTGTAAACACATCCACTCGGTTGCCAGTTTATTAAGTGCACTTACTTGGGAGACTTGTGTTATCAGTCACAGTGCCATAGTTCGACATTTTTGTGTTATGATAACGTAGATACAGTGTTCAAGGTCTGATTTAAATGTTCACAAACACAAGTCAGAGGTGAAGGGACATGTAGAACAATGTAAAATCACAAATTGGGCTTTCTGACGAGATATTTCTGAGATCTGTTGATAAAATTTTACCTAACCATGGGCCTCATTCATCAGTTGAGTATAAATATTTGAATAAACCCAATAAAAAAACATTTACGCCAAGTTTCTTAAACGCTAATGAGCTTCGTGTTCGTTGGCATGTTGAGAAGGTTCAGGCACATGTCCGGTGACGGCGTCCGGTGACGGCTACAGAAGCGCAAAGTGGACAGGGCGGAGAGTGAGATGGTTGAAAAAGGGTTCACTATTCAGTTCAATATTATTTGTATTCCGCTTTTAACAATTGATGTTATCTCAAAGCAACTTTACAGAACATAAGAAACATAGTTAAGTTACTATTTTAACCCTAATGAGCAAGCCTGAGGCGACGGTGGTGAGGATGAAATCCCTGAGATGATATGAGGAACCTTGAGAGGAACCAGGCTCAGAAGGGACCTCATCCTCATTTGGGTGACACTAGACAGTAAATAATGTCCTTTCTACGATGGAGAATGTTTCTCTGCTGCAGCAGACAGACCATGACTAAGCTTTTTTAATATAGTCCAAATAATCCTACCTGTTTCTACATATCTGCTGCATCTCTTAACAGCATCATGTGCGACTCGAACAGTAAAATCCTGCTTTTTGAACCGCCTCGGCTCACAGCTGCTGTCTGCACAGACCGACTCGTCCTGCTTTTATACTTTACTGAAAGACTAGCTTTATTAGTCTTTAAATGGAGTTGGGTACACACACACACACACACACACACACAAATTAAAAATACATTTTTTATTTTAGACAAATAAGACCCATCAATTTTACATAAGCCTAAAAGGCATTAAGAAAATATTGTCTCTCTCTGTGTCGGTCTCTCTCTCTGTCTGTCTGTCTGTCTCTCTCTCTCTCTCTCTCTCTCTCTCTCTCTTTCTGTCTCTGTCGGACTGCCTCTCTCTGTCTGTCGGTCTGCCTCTCTGTCTGTTAGAGGTTAAAGGGTTAAAGTTTAGGGCCAAAGTATTATATATGCTCAGTATGCAGTAGACATGTGTATCCCTCCTCTTTTCCTTCTTGTCCTCTTTTCTTTTTCTCCGTTCTTCAACCCCCCGTTAGTAAATGCCACATGCTTCACCATCATCCACCTCCTGACTCATCTGTGTGGTTTTTCCTGAGGGTCAGATGTGTTGTGTTTTCTTTTGGATGCTGTGTTTAATGAAGCTATAAAAGCAAACAGCATTTCTCTAGTCTATATCCCAGACTGGATGACCTGACCAGGCTTTTCCGGAGGGTTGATGGCACGAGTGCAGTGGAGTCACTTGATTGGGTGGAAAAAAAAGGATGAGATAGAAGGGAAATGATGATCATACCCTGTGATTAACCTAGAATCCTGGAAAAAGCAACACCCTACATATGAGTTACATTTGAACTCTGATTCTGGTAATGATCTAGACCAGGGTTCCTCAAATCTTGCCCTGGAGGGCCAATGCAGTGCAGAGTTTAGCTGCAACCCTGATCAAACTCCTCCACCTGTGATTTTTCTAATGATCCTGAAGACATTGATTATGCTAATGTGTGTGTTTGATTCAGGTTAGAGTGATTCAGGAAAGTGGATCTCGTGGGCCAGATTTGAGGATCCCTGATCTAGACTATTTAATATCAGGACAGTTCTTTCATATCGTAGCTTCTTTCCAAAGAAAAAGAAAACCAGGCTTCTCATCATTCCTCATGAGCAATCGCAGCCCTCCATATGCGCTCGCAGGTCCCTGGGTGGCGACACAGCAATGACAGGCAGTGAGAAGGTCAAACGCCGGGCCTTAATAAGGTCTCTGCTTGTCTTTTCTCTCCATTAGTATCTCATCCATTCTCATTAGTGAGCCTGCCAATTTCCGAGCCTGTGGAGAGCTGCAGATTGGCCCAGGCAGGGGAGGCGACTATAACCCCTTTGAACCAGATGCTCTTCTTTTAGTTTCGCATCTCAGATCCTTCAACATTGTTGTCCTGCGATTCATTTCCATCGCAATGTTGAGAAATGTTTGTCTAAACCCGTTGCTGTTCTTTCCACAAGGCACAAATGAGTCACAGTGGACCGAATGTTTTGGTGTGTTTTTTAGTCTCCAAGTCACCATCTGTCATGAGTTATGCAGTGACCACTGGTGTACTGAATCGAGCACAATCTCTGTTGCAGGTCACAGACAGCAGACCTGACCTATCGTATGTTTGATTTTCTGTCAGCGGGTCTCAGAATGGGGTGCATGGACCTCCAGGGCTTCGTGAAGGATAGCCAGAGGGTTCATGCTTATTTTTTATTTTTTTTGTAGCAGTGGTCATAATCACAAACCTACATTAAGCAACAAAGTGATCATATTTAGGGGCCCAAGCACCAAAGTCAACCCAGACGTAATATGTTCCATTAGTGGAAAGTTCAGGAAAGTTAGAAAGCTCCATGGAAATCATTTGAATGAATACATACATTCAAATAATGTTCATGACCATAAATAACAAGCATATTGTTTCCGTTAGCTGTGACTTTATTTGCACAGACAATATTGTCTCCTGGAAACAAGGCTGCTTCTTGCTCTCACCTTCCTGCAGCTAAAACAGTGAGGCATCTTCCATTGGAGAGATGCAGGCATGTTCATGGAGGGCTGTTAATGACTTTCTCTGTCTGTCAGATGTTTAGAAGTGCTGAGCACCCAGAGAGATGCAGATCAGTCAGGTCATTAGCTCCACGCCGCTCTAATTGGCCGATTTGTCGACGTACCCAGAGCGCCTTGTTGTAATTAGGCCCTTGGAAGCGTGTGCTCTGTCATCAGTCAGAAGAAACACAGAAATGACTGTCTTCCGAAGAACACACACACACACACACACACACAAGGCAGGATGTGAATGGTGACTACTTCTAAAGCCTTTTATGTGGAGAAGGACACGGAGCCCACTCAATGCTTGAATTTATTCTGTGAAGATGCGTAAAATTGTGTCTTTCTTTCACCATCGTCCATGCTCCACTTTCTCGTCTATGGCATGACGTGGCATGCTATTTCAGGAGGGATGTGGTTATATAAAACGAGACAGGAGTACTGCGCTGGCTGCTGCAGTGCTTCGTGCGTTAGTCTTCATACGGACGTATGGACGGCACAAGGACCTTTCCTAACTATAGGGAGTTCTGGCTTTGAACGTTGAGAAGCTTGGATGAGGAATCGACGCACTTTGAGTTGCTGAAATAACGTAAGTCACGCTGACTGATAATGACGGCATTCCCAATATAAATGTTGGTTTATAAAATCCGTATGCTAATATTTATCCTTTTGAGTAAGTTGGAATAAAAAGAACCTGAGTTTCATTCTACTATTTAGTCTATTGGTGCATTTGTTTGCGTAATGTTGCCTGACCAATTTTTTATTCAAGTAGCTTATCGAGTAGCTTTCATACAGCGTTTCTACCTAAAGTTTAAATCTCGAATGTCTTGTATCATGGATGTCTCCGGCCTCAGAGCTCTGAGTATATTCCCAAATGTTCACACTAGTACACATCACTTAACCCAAGTCATGTGTGGCCATCTAGTAACCACTGGTGTTGTCGCCTGCGGGTGTGCACTGTATTAGCAAATTAGCAAAGCGTGTCCACTGTATTAGTTATGTATAGCATTACAGACATTTCTTCTACTCCTTTTCAAGCTTTAATTTATTTTATTTCTTCTCCGAGTGAACCTGAGTCACGCTGCTGCTGCTAGCTCTGCTAATATCATATATACAGAAGAAAGGTGTAATATTCAGTGTTATCTTTAGGTAAGCAAAAGACGTCAGCAGAATCGGACGTGGTGGTCAACGTGTTCACTGGTGGCTTGGCGAGTTTATTATGAATCTAAATTACAGAAGAAGAAACTGTCAGCGAGTGTCTCAGGTCAGTGTCACAGAACAGGAATAGGAAGAATTTCTAGGACAAAACAAAAAAAAATAATTTATAAGCTTTATAATTTATAAGGTCATAAACAAGTAGTACCACACTGTCAGCCAAGGGCCACAGACAGCTGAGAGCAGAGCGTGCAGAGATGTATTAAAAAATATATCCCTCTGTACACATTTAATAAGAGGTTGTATACAACAAGATAAGATGCAGCTGCAGTAGTAGATTTTTGTTTCATTTCTGTGCATCAGGCAGCAAATGGGAACTAATTGTAGAGAGGAGGAAAAGAGCAAGTAAGGAAGTAATGTAACTAAAGTGATGTTAATCACACGCAGCATAGCATGTCTCATTAGAGCATCTCCAAAACTGCAGCTCTTGTGGAGTGTTCCCGGTCTGCAGTGGACAGTATGTATCAAAAGTGGTCGAAGGAAGGAACAGTGGTGAACCGGCGACAGGGTCATTGACGGCCAAGTCTCATTGATGCACATGGGGAGAGAAGGCTGGCCCGTGTGATCCGATCCAACAGACGAGCTACTGTTGCTCAAACTGCTAAAGAAGTTAATGCTGTTTCTGATAGAAAGGTGTCAGAATACACAGTGTATGACGGGCCAGGGCTGTTTTAGCAGCAAAAATGGGGACCAACACAATATTAGGCAGGTGGTCATAATGTTATGCCTGGTTGGTGTGTGCCGCTTTTCTTGAAGAAGAATTAACAGTTAATCAACAATACACATTTAGTGAAGTGTCTTAAAACTGTACCTAACATAGCTGTGAGAGAATTTTTCCTACATAATTCTGTAGCTAGGAAAAAGGGGCACTGAGTTTTGTGAATGAATATTAGGCAAGCATTATGTTTCTGGCTAATGTGTTAACTCGTTGGAAAAAATTAGTGGAGTAACCACTGCTTCAGGAAATCATTTGGATCGGATGACGTATCGTCTGAGGACAGCAGTTACAGTCTGGCTTGCTGAGGATCTGCATTTTCTCATGTGGGCAAGTAGTGGTGCGTTCTCAAAACCTCACTCTGTGGCTGTAAGGCATCGTATCAAGAGTGACCACCTCCTGTACTAACTCCATGCTGTGTAAAAGCTTGTTATTGAATATTTCCATCGAGTCGTCTGTGTCATGGGGAGCCGTCCAGGATTGTTCAAATCCTGGGTTTGTTTTTGCCCTCGGTGCAGATCTCAAGCAGGTCACAGCAGACCACAACACTCGCATTTGGGTGGACCACAACATCCTGTCCTGTGCAAAGGGGGTCTCAGTCTGCTTTCAGTGGTTCAGCTGCAGGGAGAAATTGATTAGACTCATATTCAGCTCGTCTGCACCAGGTGAACCAAACATGGTACGTGATTTGGGTTGCAATTTGTGAGCCTAAGCCACAAGACGCAGAAGGACAGCTGAGGACTGTAGCACCACAGAAATGCAGTGTGTTTTGGGTATTTGGACTGATAAACCAGAAGGGAAGATAAACACTGGATGAAGAACAAACAGAAGCCTGTCACATATTTCACTTGGTGAAGAAATTCTTTTCTTTACAAATCCCAGCTTAGACCGTTGGGATCAGAGCATGATACAGTGTCAGAGCAGAGAGGGTTAAGGGTCTTGCTTAAGGGCCCAATAGTGGCAGCCTGGCAGTGTCCATTTTCCCACCACTGTGTTTCTGATCAGCTGATGAATGGTTTCATATTTCCAAGCCCCTCAGAACCAGAAGTCTAGGTTCCACTCGTGGCTGTGGTACTCCATTTGCATGTCTGGTACGCCACTCGCTGATCTGGTACTCCACTTGCAGGTCAGGTACTCCGCTAGATGTCTCTCAGGTCTGGTACTCCACTCGCAGATCTGGTAGTCCACTCGCTGGTCTCTCAGTTCTGGTACTCCACTCACTGGTCTGGTACTCCACTCGCAGGCCTGATAATCCCCTTGCTGGTCTCCAACTCCACCCACAGGTCTATTGTGTTCACTGTCTAATCATTTTATTTAGCACAGATTTAATGTTCTTCAGGCTCAAGCAAAATCTGCTTGCACTTTTTGGCAAAGGATTGTATCCATCATCACAGTGTTTCTGACCCAATTACCCAATGGTTTCATATTTCCACCCTGCACAGAACCAGTCTCAGTAGAACCAGAAGTTTTAACTGTGCGTTAGACTCAGCAAACTGACTAATTTGTCAAAGATTGTTTGTAAAAGCACCCTCAATGACGGGAAATCTCTGGACTTCCCCTAAGATTTAGTACCTGCTTTTAGTGTCTGCTTTTTTAGGCTTTTAAACTGAAACAATGAGGAGATCAGAGATTATAATTCTCAGTTACAGTATGCTTTTTGCTAAAATGACACAAAATGGCTGTAGAGAGGCAGAAACCTAGGGCCGTTTTGTTTTTCTTCCGTCATGCTGAGTAAATTTGGTTTGTGGTTTTTTTTTTGTGCGCGCATGCCCATTGTATGCTTGTATCTCAACTCAGTTAAGCTGTTTGTGCGTGGTCATGTGATTTTCACACAACCTGACAGACCGCTCCATGTAAAGCTTTCCTGCTTTTCTTGTACGCCAGGCCCCAGTACACATGCCACATACACACAACAGGTTCGTAAATTAATTTTACTCTTTCCTGCTGAGCTGAGGAGGCGATGAGGGATTAATGGTGAGTCTTCTAGGAAAGGAAATGAGTTCAACACATCTCTCTTCAGCCTGGATGGGCCTAAAGGGCCTCTTCTTTATTGGAGGCTTGATCTGCAATTATTTCATAGTCGCACCATCTGTATCGCTTTAAGGGTGTATAAAGAGGGCGAGGCTGTTGGATGCTGATTGTGCCAAACTGAAAGTCTTTGTTTGGAGACGGTCTTAGCATGTCACCATCATGGATTTTGCATGAGTCATCAGAAACTTTTTGTTCACCTCAAAACAAGCTCTGATTTCTGAATACGAGCAGTAGTCCAGCGTGCCTCTGGCAGGTCCGGTGCACCTCTGGCAGGTCCGGGGCACCTCTGGCAGGTCTCGTATTCCTAGCAGTCTACCACTCCACTAGGACGTCAGATACTTCAGGTTTAGCTTACAGATGTAGTGCGACACTCTTTTGTGAGTACCAGTGACATTGTAGAAAGCGAACAGTCTGTAATGATGGACTGCAAACTAGCATCTACATCCAGCTCCATGCTTTGGTTTTGTCCATCAGGGTTTTAGAAACTAAAGTCCTCCTTTTTGTCTTTGTTATTTCCCTCAGACATGCAACACCTTCTAGGCTAGATTTCTGGGATGGCATCTGGCTCACTCCCTAAACAAAATTCCCCAGTTCCCTACAGTGCCTCCATGTGTGGTATTGAAATCCGAGTCCTTGTACGTTTACCCCTTTGGTCCTGTTTATTTACTCAGGTGTGAACTCAAGTGCAGGGCCAGAACATCTGTCCAGAGACCAGCAGGGATAACTAAAGAGCACCGGACATGTCAATGGGATTTTTTTGACCTGCAGGCTGTAAATCTGACCGGACTGAGAGAGAGAGAGAGAGAGAGAGAGAGAGAGAGAGAGAGATGTAGTGCTGAGTTAGTGTGATTTTATTCTGCATGTCTAGACTGAAGAAAGCAAAAAGGTTAGGGTTAGAAAGAAATGTGTTGTTCCTCTTTTACTTGAATCTTCTTGTTCTTGGTTGTCTTAGTCTTCTTGGTCTTCTTCTTCTTCATGATTATCTTATTCCTAAATCATCATCTTCTCCTCATTTCTGATACTACTTCTTTTTCTTCATGTTCCTTCTTTTACTTGATGCATCATCCTTTTTTCCTCTTCTAATTTTGCATGATTTTTGTTCTTGTTGATCCTCTTGATTTTGATTCTTCCTCATGGTCTTGTTCTTTATTTTTCTTGTTCCTTGAGTGTGTGACGTTTTTGATTCTTCTGGAGCAACCGTGGCTCTGTGCTGATCTCTGTGTTCGTGCTTGCAAAGGCTTTATGTTCTAGTCCCAATATTTGTCACTGACTTTCACATGTATGCATCCAGTCTGGTCCATTTCCACTCATTCCACAGCAAATGTTTGAGTTCTGGATTTCTGGATGCTTTGCTAATGTGAAACCAAAGTAAAAGATTTCCATACGCTACGGCTGAGTACCGAGTTTCGCTGGCAGCAGATCAGCTGATTGAAGATTTTATTAACCCTGCTCATACAGATTATCTCTCATCCTGATATTACTGCATTACCAAGCTCGCAAATCTCCTGCAGGAATCTGAAGCACTTAATCCGTCAGTAAGAGCAAAAGTACACACACCGTCCTTCATAATCCATCGTCTCGTGTCGAAATTTATACAAATAATTAAACAGGGTGCCATTAAAAGCTGTTTTTGTCTGAGAGCATGTGGCACTCGCGTAGCTTCAGCAGTACATGTGGAGAGTTTAGTGTGAGTTTGGCATGGACAGGTTTATACTTGGTGCTCAATTGCATCAGGATCTAATCCTCTGATGCTGGGTGTTAATTGAAGCAAGTGTGTGTTTAAGCATTTTGGGTTTTGCCCAAATAAAAACAAGAACAGAAACAGACACAGAATGTGGTTTTCATTCATACACTGTTGCCAAAAGTTTTGGGACACCTGCCTTTACATGCACATGAATGTAATATTGAGTCAACCCACCCTTTGCAGCTATAACAGCTTCAACTCTTCTGGGAAGGCTTTCCACAAGGTCTAGGAGTGTGTTTATGGGAATTTTTGACCATTCCACTAGAAGCACATTTGTGAGGTCAGGCACTGATGTTGGACGAGAAGGTCTGGCTCACAGTCTCCACTCTAATTCATCTCAAAGGTGTTCTATCAGGTTGAGGTGCAGGACTCGAGTTAAGTTCTTTCACATCAAACTCGCTCATCCATGTCTTTATGGACCTTGCTTTGTGCACTGGTATGCAGACATGTTGGAACAGGAAGCGGTCATCCCCAAACTGTACCCACAAAGTTGGGAGCATGAAATTGTCCAAAATGCCTTGAGTTCCTTTCACTGGAACTAAGGGGCCGAGCCCAGCCCCTGAATTCAATGATTTGGAGGGGTGTCCCAAAACTTTTGGCAATATAGTGTATAAGTATATGATTTGGTACAGACCTGTGGAATTCTGATGACCGTTCTAATAATTAGTAAATAGGGCAGTCACTTCTTTTGAAAAATAACCAGACTCTAGTAGTGAAATGAATTTCTGTAGAGAAATGCTCCGGGTTTGAATTTGTGAATTACATTCATGCAACACGTCGTGTGTCAATCTGAGCTTCTGCTCTTCCCAAATTCTGTCACTTAACCGATGAGCTTAAAGTCTGACCTGCTCCGAATAAAGCAGCAGTTTCTTTCCTCTCTCCTGCTTGTTCTTAGACTGTCGAGGCTTAGCACACATCAACCGAGTACATGTAATCAAAAACAGGGAGAATGTTTCACAGCAGGGGGAAAGAAGTGTATTGCAGTCCCTCGTACCCATTTATAGTCAACTCCTTCTCATGTGCGGTCACTTGGCCACATCGTCCCGTCACTGGAACTCGCCAGCTCTCATTAAAAATGAACGAATGTTTGAATGACGTCTGGTTGCGTTGTGTGTGTGTGTGTGTGTGTGTGTGTGTGTGTGTAAGCTGCACAGTGCTGCCTGCTCCACCCTTAGAGTTTAGAGTGTGTTCATGTGAACTGACCGTAAACGTGTACCAAACCACACATCTGCAACCTGAACTGGTTATAGCAGGGGTTCTGTAAGTTCTGGTACTTTCTCTCTTTCTCCCCTTTCCTTCCTCTCTCTTTCTCTCTTTACTTTTCTTTCTCCTTGTCTTTCCTTCCCTTCCCTCCTTCTTTCTCCCCCTCTCTCTTTCTCTCAACACCCTCTCCCCCCTTTTCTCCCTCCCTTTTTCTTCCTCTCCAACTGTTCTCTCTCTCTCTCTCTCTCTCTCTCTCTCTCTCTCTCTCTCTCTCTCTCTCTCCTTTTCTGTCCCTCTCTTTTCCTTTATTTCCCTCTTTCTTTTTCTCTCCCTCGCTTCCTCCCTGTCTCCTTGTCTTTCCTTACCTCTCCTCCTTTCCTTTTCTCCCCTTCTCTCTTTCTCTCAACACCCTTTCCCCCTTTTCTCCCTGCTCTATCTGCCCCATCTCTCACTCTCTCTTTCTCATCTTTTCTTTTCTTGTTTTCCCTTTTCTCTCCCTTTCTCCCTCACTATCTTTCTTTCCTTCTCCTCCTCCTTTCCTTCTCTCTGTCTTTCTCTTAACACCCTCTTCCCCTTTATCCCTCTCCCACTCTGTCTTTTCTCTCTCTCTCTTTTGAGCTTTCTGTTTGTCTGCTGAAACTTATACTTTCTGTCTTCTCTCTGGTAATATCTTGCTGACTGCCTTTTTCTGTCTCCTGGGCTCTCTTTTTCTTCTCTCTTTTCTTTATCACCTTCTCTGTCTGCCTGTATTTCTCTCTCTCTCTCTCTCTCTCTCTCTCTCTCTCTCTCTCTGTAATTACTTTGTGTAGTTGTATACTCTCTTATGTAACACCACTGACCCTGGGGAAGAGAAGCTGAGACCGCCCCCCGTCTCTCTGTCTAGCTCTTTCTCTCTCTTTCTTCAGGGTTAGAGGAAAAAGAGGTTGAAAGAAGGTGAACACTGAGGTTGGTGAGGAAGAGGAGAGTTATAAGTGTTGATGAAGGCTTTACAGACAGACAGAGTGTGTTTAGCTACAGGTATAGCAGTGAGATTAAAGCAGAGACTTTGATTTGCATTGTTAGGGCATGAGACAGAGGGGTATATATTCATCCTGTACACAGAAGGATACAGCTGTGTGTGACAGCATCCAACTGCTCCTGTGAGTCTCTACATCCTCTCTATCTATCTATCTATCTATCTATCTATCTATCTATCTATCTATCTATCTATCTATCTATCTATCTATCTATCTATCTATCTATCCCTCTCTCTAAATCTCTCTTTCTCTATCTCTTTCTCTCTCTATATATTTTTCTCTCTTTTCTCTCTCTCTCTCTCTCTCTCTCTATATATATATATATATATATATATATATATAATAAATATTTCTCTCTCTCTCAGCTACACAAGTGTGTGTGTGTGTGTGTGTGTGTTGGATGAGAGATGCTCGGACGCTGCAGGTAAAGCGCTCTCATTACAGCTCCATTTCATTTCACTGCTCCCTGGAGAGGAAGTGGAGGCTGTGGAGCAAGCGTCGTTAATACCGTTAGCCTTGATCTGATTTCTGACTACCTTCCGTGTGTGTGTGTGTGTGTGTGTGTGTGTGTGTGTGTGTGTGTGTGTGTGTGTGTGTGTGTGTGCGTGTTAAATGGACTTGGAACAGTAACAAACTGCTTAAATGCTGCTCGAGCCTTGAGCTATGAGTGACTGAGGGTCTGAACGGATTAAATAGCACACAGAAGATCCACGTATAAATGTTTAAGATCCTTTTGTTCCCAAATACATCATTTTATTTCTATTTTTTATCTCAGTGATCTTAGTTGCTTGTTATATTTGAATCAGTAGCAAGCTCATGATCAGAAACGGTTTTTTTCCTAAAAGTTTAAAGTCTTTAAAAATTCAGAGAAGTCTTGGATAACTCTCTTCGGAAATATTTTCCCAGGAAAAATATGTCTCTTAGTTATCAGAAAGCAGGAAGGCGTGTTATTGGTGCATTTTGTTCACACTTTTGTACCGGGTTTGTACATCGTAGTGTAATAAGTGTTAAGTTACTTTCATATATGATGTGAGTTTATCGCTGCAAGTCCCCAGTCTCTGTACTCAGGTTGCCATGGTGATGATGTTTCACACCATTTCTACGATTCAACTAGCTTTCCGCTTGAAAAGTCAGTTTTCTTGCCGTTAAAAGGAAACATTCTGGAGAGAGATTTTGGCGATCTGTCTATTTATCTATCTATCTGTCTGCCTGTCTGTGTGTATCTATCTGTCTATCTATCTATCTGTCTGTCTGTCTGTCTGTCTGTGTTTCTATCTATCTGTCTGTCTATAATGAACCGAACAAAATGTTCAGGGAAAATAAATAAATATATATGTTCATGAGGATATTGAATTTTAATTTAATTGTAAACTGTCTGAAAGCAACTGAACAGTTTGTTTGGTTCATTAAATAAATAAATACATTTATTTGTACAGACTGTACTTGCTTTGTTCTGTTTACTATAACTGTTTAGTCATTTCCATAAATTATTAATTAATGTAAATGTATTTTTTTAAGACAGTGAATAAAGTAGCTATTTTTTTTAAATAATTTAAAATACATTTTTTAGATTAAAAATAAACTGGTAAATTGTGTACAGTGTTTGTTCCAGCAGTTCATTATGTAACATGATGTGCTTTGTGGTTAATAAATATTATCTGTATATTAGTCATGAACCTTGTTTTAAAATTTTATCTCCATTACAGAAGTAATGAACAAATCAGCCAAGAATTACAAATAACATTTCTATTATTATTATTATTATTATTATTATTATTATTATTAATAATAATAAATTTATTAAAAAATTATTATTAATTATTATTTAGTGATTGCCAATTTATTTATTTAATTATTGCCAAATAAAACGATTTACATGCATAGTAATGTTGGTGAAGGAATTATTTTTTAGATTATGTAGAGAAACACTCAAATATGAACAGGATTTCAGGAGTTAACAGGATTTTTAATGCATGGTGTGAACTTGCAGATCAGATTACACATACTAAAGGGCTGCGTGTGTGTGTGTGTGTGTGTGTGTGTGTGTGTTTCTTGCAGATTGAAGATTCTTGGTACCAGATGAGGAACAATGCTGGCCATGGACCAAGGTGTGGTGGAGGAATGGCTGTCTGAGTTCAAGGTGAGCTATTACACTCTCTCTCTCTCTCTCTCTCTCTCTCTCTGTCTCTCTCTCTCTCTGTGTCATCTTTACTCTGTTCATGTTGTGATGTGATGTGGTGTTGGAGCGGACACAGGTAGGTGTAAATACGACATGAGGCCTGGAGCATATCCATCACTCTCTTCTCATAGCCTCAGTGACTTTAAACACACACTCGTTCTCCATTTCTCTCTCTCTCTCTCTCTGCCTCTGGGTCATTTCCTTCCTTCCTTCCTTTGTTTCTTTCCTTCTTCCTTTTTTTCCTCTTTTTATTGGAACGCTTTAATATGCACTCTCTCGCTCTCTCTGTCGCTCTCTCTCTCTGTTCCTCTCTCACACACACACACACACACACACACACACTTGCTCACACCCCCTCAAGTGCTAATGGCTACTAAAGTGTTCAGCAGAAGGATCCTCTCTGTAGGCACAGAGGCGGAGGCGGAAGCATGGCTTCATTGCAGGAGGCTTTCTGAAAAAGAAAAGAGGGGGAGGATGGAGAACAGAGTGCCATATTGATATGAGATCCTCTGGAAAATCCCAGCAGCCCCACAGCTGTGCTGTCCATCAGGCCTGCTGCTACTTGTCCACTTGCGCTCCTGAGCTGTTGTACCCGGCCTGGGCAGTACAACGTCTTTTTAACAAGTTTTGTTAAATCTACTGTATTCTCTGGAAGGCTCAGGACAGTTTTATAAGCGTCTCACAGTAGCCTAACTTTTTTTGTTTTGCATTTTTCCTCCTTTTCAGTGACGTCAAAATCTAAATACAAACCTTTTGCATTCATGCATTTTATGTAGAATCTCAGTATTTAAAATTTCGCAGTACTGAAGTGTGAAAATCTTTCAGAAATAAGGGTCTGTTTCCCCCTGAATGGATCACGTGAATCTGGAATGATTGATTTAGCTCTCTGGAAGCCCCGCCTCCTTATTGTATTTCACATTAGTAATCTTTCAGTGGTTCGGGTTAGTCATGTTGAGCTGCTTTTGGTCTTATTAAATGAGATGTAATTTTTATTTATTTATATATTTATATTTATGTATTTATTTGTTAAATTATTTTTATTCTATTTATTTATTTATTTGTTACTTTTATATTTTTATTTATTTATTTATTTTTATTTATTTATTTAAATCTTCTATGAATAACCTGCAAGATATAGAACATGACAAAAGAACAGTTTGTGCCTTGAGCTGCATCCTGTCTTATTTCTAATTGCCTTTAATTTAAAAAATGGCAAATTATTAAAAAGCATTTCAGTGAAGCTCTTTGGATGAACTTTTGGTGTATTAGTATTATGCCACTATTTTTTTTTTCCTTCCTTCCTGCATGATTGTGTGTGTGTGTGTGTTGCAGACGTTTCCTGAGACGGCCATCTCCAGCTACGCTGCGTCTCTGAAGGAAAAGGCCTCGCTGGTCCCTGCGCTCTATAAAGTCATCCGAGAGAACTACAGTGACGTAAGACTCGAGCTCTTTCTGTGTTTTGCTTCTTTAAGACACTTGTGTTACTCCTCTGCTTGTGTTGGATGTTAGAACCCCCGGAGGGGACGGACAGACAGACGGACGGACGAATCTTTAAATGTGCGTAGGGTTGGTGTGTGGGCTGAACTTCTCTTTCTCCAGACTGGCATCAGCTGCAGCTCTCGGGGCAAAAGTTTCCATTTTAATCCACGCTTGATCTCAGAGTCTAGTCCAGTGAAAGAGCCCTAATCACCATGTTAGTACACCATCTGCAGGGCCACACACACACACAGGGACATTCTGCTCAAGCTGTTACACCAGCAAACACAGCGGCTTCTCCACCTCCTTCCAACACCAGAAAGATCATTTAATGTGAGTTTTCAGGAAATGGAAACGTTATGAATAGGTTCAGGTTTCTATAACAATTTTCTGACAAGGCAACAAGCACTTACACACACGTGTATCTCCGTAGATTAGGAAATCTCCGTGTTGAGCAAGTGTTATGACATTTAATACACAAAAAACCTGCAGGGAGACCTGTGAGGTGAGCAGAGGCGTGTCCCAAATATGTATGTGTGTGTGTGTGTGTGTGTGGCTGCCTGGGAAAACCTGTCACATGGTGAAATGTTGCAATACAGATCGTTCTGAAAACCACAGGTTTTGCTACATTGTGCACGTCTCAACCACAAGTAAAGACCTAATTATACACGAGGGAAACAGCATTTAAATATTTTTAAATGCAATTTGTAAATATAAAGTGTTTGTTTTGTTTAATAACTACTCGAATTGGTGAATTTGTAAGCACAGGATTCTTCTTTTAATCCCCTACCAGTGAAGAAAAATATGTAATGACTTTCTATACAAACTCTACTCACGTTCCACACACGTGAAAGGAACAGGGCTGTGTCTGAGTGCGTGTTGTGGTGATGTCGCTCGACACGGCTCGGCCCGGTTCTGCCGAAAATCTGCGGCTATTCTGGAAAAATTGCAAGCTCCTCAGAGTTTGCACTACATAGGGTGTAGAAAATGATTATAGTTATATCCTATGGCTAGCACATAGTGTAGGAATATTTTTTAAATGAAACTTTTCAGACGTGCCTTTTTATGTATTAACGTGAGGTGTTGAGGTTTTTTGTTCATCGACATCCTACCCAGTAATTCAGCATTAGGATATCACTCTTAGCTTGCTGGAAGATATCCTGAAAGATGTGTTCAGGATTTATGTCTAGGACGGAAAACACAATTTTGCCTAATTTTTCCCTCCATGTTGTCATCTCTTGTAACTGCGTCTCATGAGGATGCACATTATCGTGTCCATTTCATTCAGAAGTCCCAATAATGACCGTTGTTTTCCAGTATAGTGTATAGTGCTTTCAGTTAACTGGTACTCAGGCTGCTACTTTTTCACCCCACGATAATGTAATACTAATTGGATCCGAGACTAATGGGGAAACAAACCGCGAGTGACGGAAGGGAAACAAGGACGTGTACGCACGACTAGCCTTGCTTAGAGACGCTAAACTGTGAACACACATCTCGTTACTAATCGCTGTCTGTGCTAATGAGTGCTAAACGTGTCCTGATATTAAAATGTAGCACGCTGTAAACCATGTGTGAGACCAATCCCAAGGCTCTGGGATGATTTGCCGGGAATTGCAGAAGGGTGTCATGATGGGACTTTAATGTGGGCTGCAGTTATGGGTCTGAGTGAGGAATGAAGTTAGGAGGTCTCATAGCTGTCGGTGAGAGGAAAAGATTACAGCTTGTATGTGTGTGCGCGTGTGCAGGGGCTTTTACATTTATCATGACTAAGGGATATGTGCCGATTTTAAAGAAACAAAAAAAGGAAGTCTAGTGTTGCACATAACTGTCATGTGCTTCTTATAATATCACCAAGCTAGATTTTAGAACAGGATAAATGGACGGTTATGTATTTTGTTGCCCAATAATTAAGTTCCTTTTTTTTTTATTGTTACTACATGTAACACAACTGCACATTTTTCTTATTCTGTCCTGTTTCTACATCAGTATTGTTTCTATTTATTTTCATTTCTTGTTTATTTCTTTTTTAGTTTAGTTTATTTACATGCACAGTTTATCGGTCCGCTGTGTTATCCCCCGCATTATCATCCTTCTAAACGTGTAAAAAAACTTCAGGCTTGTAATTTAGAATAGCTTAGCAACAGACACCCTATCAGAAACTAAACAGCGTGTCCCTCACGTCACGTGAAAACAAAAACGTCTTGGTAGCATCAGACGGCAAAACGCAGAACATGACCGGAGTGTGTGCTGGAGCAAGGAGGAAATGAATCACAGTGAAAGATTAGAGGAATTTGGATTTCTGATATCTGTGATATGCCTGGACTAATTTACCAAAAATGTATATATATCTTTCTATTACTTTTTTATCAAAAAGCAGACCTGAATTTTTTTCCTCACTTACACAAAATCACGAGATGAACCGTTATTTAAAGCAGACGTGAGCTGTATTTATGCAGTCATGGTGGTATAAGAAGAAGGTTTAGGCCAGGGTTTAGGAAGATACAGTGTGAAACGTCAGATTATGAAGAGCCGGGATGAACTATTAATCCCAGGGAAAGTATGAGCAGTGTGTAAAACGTCACATAACGTATCCCAGGATTCTGTTTATTCAGGTTTACAATCATCTAATGAACTATATCAAGTGTCAGAAGCCTTCATTTCACTGTATATGTGAGATCTTGCATCTTATATCTACGTGGGAAGATGGAAGACGATGTGAATTGTCACAGGTTCCAGTATGAACATCACATTTTATGTTTCTACTGGAAAAAAATGTAGGCGAAGCTTCAGAGTGAGACAAGAGTGGAAAGCATTCAGCCTTTTGTTAGAATTGAGGGTGTTACACATTCTGTGTGTCTCTCTCTCTCCCTCTCTCCCTCTCTCTCTCTCTCTCTCTCTCTCTCTCATATCAATCAAAGCAGCACTCACCAATCATACAGCCCCTGTATGAATAAGAGGGCTTTCCTTCAAGTGTGTTTATCTGTGAAACTGTCATGAGCAGCAGTTGCCCCCTGCAGTCTGATAGCAGAGCATTATCTAGTGAGCCAACATGTGGAGGAAAACAATGCAGTAAAAAAGTTCACAGGTGTTAATTTTAATATCTCTACAGTCGTCCAGTGAATACAGAGCTAGAAACAACCCGACATTTTCTTGTTGGTGTGAGTCAGACGTGTAATTCCCTGCTGTCTCTGTTTCTCAGCTCCTAGAGCCGGTGTGTCACCAGCTGTTCGAGTTCTACCGGAGCGGAGAGGCTCGTCTTCAGCGCTTCACCCTGCAGTTCCTGCCTGAGCTGGTGTGGAGTTACCTGTCTGTGAGCGCCGGACGCAACCCTCACCACAGCGGCTGCATCGAGGCTCTTCTTCTCGGCATCTACAATCTGGTTAGTAAAGACGGCGCACATCTCAGTATAAACGTCTGTATGATTTTTATGGTGAAAATTCCAATCTGGGCTGATGCTAGGGATGTCGCCATGACTACTTTAGCTTGGATGGAGTTGTGGTGTTGTCATCCAAAGCTTGCTTTGGCTCTGCGTTTATTTCTGCAATCGTGAAGTAAGAGTGACTGGAATATGGATATGCACAGTTTCAATATTAAATCCTCACCACCAGCATGTAACTCACATCTCTGTAAGCCCTAACATAATTATAGTTGTATTACGATCACCTCGGTCTAAGCCGAACAGACATTAAAACAAGACCTAAGTGTAGCTGATTAGATTCAAGGATAAAGTTTTTTATAGACCAGTCTGCATTAGTCGGGAAAGGGAATACCCAGAAGGAGGATCTCTGCGTCTCTGTCTGGAGCCTTTTTATACCCGCTCCCCTGCCTTCTCTTCTCCCCGGGCCTCTGAATAACGGAGTAGGTCAACTGCCAATCAAGCACCATCCACAGCGTCAGGAGGCGTTTAATCATCCTGACGTTATTGACTCCACAGTCGCCCCCGTGCCCTGAAGTAACCTGCAGCCTCATGTCAGATAAAGCCTTAATACGGATAACGGGAATGCCGCTCCCATCAGCCTTTCTCCTACAGACAGATCTCACTCACACACACACACACATTTCCTCAGCTCGTGGAATATTACAGATACTATCTCTAAAACTCACACAGACACACAAATGCTGTTAGTTTTCTGTCTGTGGAAATATTGGCCTCTGTGCTTTCACGCTGCCTGACCATAAAGGCTTACTCTGTCCCCGAGGGGAGCGTTTCCTCTGCTGGATTCAAACACAAAGATGCATTGTTTGGGGATTGTAAAACATTAGCAGTTTCATCAGGGCTCTCGAAAGCCTCCATGATGCTGGAATCTCATTGAAAACCGAATGGATTGAAACTTGTATCATTTGTTTGTCTTGGGAGAACGGATATAATTTAGAAGTGACCGAGAATAACGAATTAAGGCCAACTTAAAGGAAACCTAGACAAAGATTCTTGAATCTGATCGGTCATTATTTTATACGGTAGTTTTGGTTTCAAGTCGAATCGTATGTTCATATATGTGCGCTCGTTCTAATACGTTATCGTTTCTTGTTTCTATAGTAACAGTTCTGCTAAGTACAGTCCTGGTGTATCCTGATCATCATATCATCATTATAACAAGTGTTAAAGCGTGTGTAATAAAATGTACAGGGTTTTTTAAGCAAATAATCTGGTAATTTTAGGTACACATTTGCTTGCCTTGTGTATTTTCACATTTTCACTGATTTTGTAATATCTCTTTGTGTTTCAGGAAATAGTCGATAAAGATGGTCAAAGCAAAGTGTTAACCTTCACCGTCCCCTCCTTATCCAAACCATCAGTGTACCATGAGGTCGGTTCAGAGAGCTTTACTTCTTCATCTCTCTTTATCTATCTTTCCCCTAACCTCCCCTCTTGTCACTCTCATAGCCTTCTGCCATCGGCTCCATGGCCCTAACCGAAGGAGCCCTAGCCAATCACGGGCTTAGTCGAGTTGTTTACAGTGGACCGCACCTCCAGAGAGAGACGTTCACAGCGCAGAACAGGTGGAGCTGCTCATCAAACATTCAGCGCATTCATTCACTCCATCTATTATTCACACATCAATGAGGATTGTTAACGCAGGCCTCAGAGTGTGTGTGTGTGTGTGTGTGCGCAATGCACATTAGTGTAAGACCACAATGCAGAATAGATATTCAGCCAAGCCGCTATCTTTAGCTAGTTATGTTCAGATGGCTGGAGGAATATAAAAGAATGTATTGTTTTGAAGATTGATGATGAAGATAATGATGATGATGATTATTCCTATCTCAGGTTTGAAGTGCTGACGTTCCTGCTGCTTTGTTATAACGCTGCTCTGAGCTACATGAACAGTTCTTCCCTCCAGTCTCTGTGTCAGCTCAGCTCCAGGTTAGACACACACACACACACACACACACACACAATTTGCACACTCGTAACCATAGGTACTAAACCCTTTGTGTGTGTCAAAATTTCTTCATATCTGACAAAACCCTATATGACATCACTTTTTTTATCCGCACATCCTGGATAAAAATCTAACAAATAAATATCAAAAATGTTCCTGGACACAGCGGTACCACGAACTGGACAGCTTCTCTTCTGATGCTGATTTTATTTATTTATTTATTTATTTATTTTTAAAAGCTGTGTTGTATAAGACAGTGCAGCACCACTATAATCAGTGCTTCCTCCGTCTTGGCTTTCCTGAAAAGGTCATGCCATGACCTGTCGTTCTTCTAGCGGTCACACCTCTTCACAAAACGAATTAGAATTCCCTGGGCAAAGTTCAACAGCCTTGAACTTAATCCGTATTAAGATGGAATGCAGCGAAACGCGAGGCTTTAACACTGAGCTGGCGTTTCCGGTCTCCCGGATTTGCATGCCTGTGAATGGAAGGAAAGCCTTAACTGTGGTCCTTGAGCTGTAATACATCTCACAAGTTCAGGTCACAGATACTTACTGAAGATATAAAAGCTGGCAATTAAGGGTTAAATTAAACAGTCTCAAGACTTGGTTTATACTATTAGATGAATATTTATAATATTATATGAATGTTTGACCACATAACCACATCAGTATAACATTGAGTTCAATATACTAGAAATTAATATTGATTAATTGACATATCGGACACGATTTGGCTGAATGTTCTGGTAATTTTTTGCCCCGCTAGTGGAGAGAGAACCCGAGCAAGCCATGCTCACTTTGTAGCACTGGTTATATAACTGGACAGTTGAACTGTAAAGGTGCTTCTGGTAAAATTAGTCATCTTTATCCGATAAGCTTCATATTTTATTTTGTTATATTTATGAGAAGTATCTATTGCCATGTCCTCTGATGATGATGATGATGATGATGATGATGATGCTGCTAGCTCTACTGTAGTAATGGTTTTGAATTAGGAAGTGGAATATTACCTGGTGGAGTGGCATGATAAACACACTGAAACTCCCCAGCGCTGTTAGAGGACACATGAAGGCACTTTTTCTGCTTAAACCAATCAGATTAGTGGACCAGAACTAACTGTTGTATCTCTTTTTTTTTTTGAGAACGTAAGGATAATTCATGTCTAGATAAGTAAACAACAAAATATAGAAAGATTATCCCCTTACAAAAGAGCATTTGTGATCGTACGGCTTCAGGTTGAGCGGTGAACCCTCGGAAGTGCCACCACAGATAAATCCTCTCTTTATCCACTTAAACCTGGGAACGACTCCAAGCTCCCTGTGTGCTCCCGCGAGCCAGTCTGAGGGCCGCCGCTAGTCTTTCCCACCCTCAGCCCACATGCTTAATTAGCATTGCACAGCTAAGCGTTGAGCACACCGAGTCCTGAGCAGTCAGATCTAGTGCAGCGAGAGCAGAAATCACCTCACACTCCTCCGCTCAGGAGTAACACACAGCCGGACAAAGGTCTCGATAAATCTCCTCTGTAGATGTCTCATGACGGGACACGTGAGTCTGTTGAACAGGTTCTTTTAAAAAATGTCATGAAAGACAAATGGAAAGAAATTTCAAATCTGAGCATGAAGGTTTGTGTACTCTTGAGTGAAAAATGAAATTATATATTAATGCACTTGTATGATTAGTCTTCCTTTGTCGTTGATTCTCATGTATTCATCTCTCATATTTTAATTTTATTTAATTGTATATTATTTCATATTTTCTGTCTTATTTATTATTTTTTATAATTTATTTTCTTAGAATAGTATTTTATTTATTTATTTTTTAATTTATTATTATTATTATTATTATAAATGTATTATTTTATTTTATTTTTTTATAATTGTAATTGTTATTATTTTATTTATATTCATTATATTATAAATGTTCTTTATGTAGTTTTTCAAACTAGGAGAAGTCACTGCTTTCTTTACATTTAGTTCAGATTTATTTGTATAGCGAACATTTAACACTGGACATGGCCACTTTACAGAAAAAAATATACATTCATGCTCTATATTTTAAATGTGTAGATTTATCAATTTCTGCATAATGAGCAAGTCAGAGGTGATGGTGGTGAGGAAATATTCCTTGATACGACATCAAGAAGAAACTCAAAAGGGAACCTATCCTCGTCTGGGCTTGGCCCCTTAATTTCTTTGGTCTGGCTCTCAGTCTCTGCTCTAATTCATCCCAGAGGTGTTCTATCAGGTTGGGGTCAGGACTCTGTGCAGGCCAGTTAAGTTCCTTCACACCAAACTCTCACATCCATGTCTTTATGGACCTTGCTTTGTGCACTGGTGTGCAGTCATGTTGGAACAGGAAGGGGTCATCCCCAAACCGTTCCCACAAAGTTGGGAGCATGAAATTGTCCAAAATGTCTTGGTATGCTGAAGAGTTAAGAGTTCCTTTCACTGGAACTAAGGGGCCGAGCCCAACCCCTGAAAAACAACACCTGAATTCATTGATTCAGTGTGTCCCAAAACTTTTGACAATATAGTGTATAAGGCATTAATAGTACTACTAATACTATTGCCAATTTTGAAACATTTCACGCATCCAGTGTTATAGTGATGTTAGAACTGCAGTCCCTCATGTAATGATCTCACATGTCTCGTCATCTCTGCAGAGTGTGTATCTGTGGCTATCCGAGGCAGCAGGTCCGGAGGTATAAAGGCATCAACAGCAGGATGATGGTAACGTCAGAGTTCCTAGTGCAGCTGATCACGGGCATTCACTTCGCTCTGTGAGTGACTCTTCTGTTCTTCTCAAAACTCGTGTTTTCTGATCTGCTATTAGAAAAATCAGATGATAGAATTCATCAGCTGCGTTTTCATAATGATCATATCATCTGAAAATGACCCTTAAGAAACCGGATCTGACCTGTTTGTTCTGCTGCATTTTTTTCCCCTCCCAGAATTTGTCTTCATCACAGTAGATCAGATCCTTTATGATTCACACTTGCATTCCTTTTTATAATGATTTCCTTTTCTGTCACTCTGTAGGTGTAACGGAGAGCCTGATTTGGGCTCCAAAGCTCTGGATGACGTCCTGTATCGAGCTCAGCTGGAGCTTTACCCAGAAGTCTTGCTGGTGGGTTCACTTTGTGTCTTTTTATAGAGATCTGCATCCGTGCTTGTTAATTACGTACCTCTTTGAATGCATTTGGGTTTTTTTTGTTTTGTTTGTTGTTGGGTTGTTGCTATTCCACAGTATTTATAATAAAGGATATTGTGCCGATCATGGCAGGGTGGATGAATAATCAGTTTATTAGCTACCTCAGACGGCCACTGAAAGCTCCAGTCCCATGTTTTTGTTGCCTGAAATCCTTAATGACGGAGCAGCAGTGTGGATGCTAAATGCAAAATGTTTTATAGACGTATGCTGTGTGTATACTCCATGTATTATGAGTTAATAAGCTAGATTAGAGCATTAATGCAAACTAAATACAAAACAAATGTATCGTTCGGAGAGTGTGACTTTACCTAGTCTTAGTCTTAATCCTTTTCTGATCAGATTTCCTTTCAAAGCATTTGGCTCCGCAACAGTGTTTAGCCTGCTGTATTCAATTTTATCTAGAAAGGCCTGTTGTGGGTGCAGGTTTTCATCCCAATCAAGCAGAAACCACACCTTATCATCTATTTAAATCCAGCTGATTGATCATGTGGAATCAGTGCTTGATTGGGATGAAAGCCTGCACCCACACTGCTGATAAGATTAGACGCCCCTGCTCTAATGCTATCATTTCCTTTCCCAGACTTCCCGGGAACTGTTTATTCAGATGAGGTTCATACACATTGTTCTATCACAGCACAGTCTTGTCCTTCATGTAGATCGTTTATTGTGATTTGTTACATTTCCGTACCACCGTTTTTTGTGTTGAAAAGGTGGGAAACGCCATCAAGACATCACTCCATGGTGCTGCTCTGAAGTCCAACAAGGAAGGCACGCGCTCCATCCAGGTGGAGATCACACCTACTTCCTCACGGATCTCCAGAAACGCCGTCACCAGTATGTCCATCCGCGGCCACCGCTGGAAACGGCACGGTGAGGAAGAAGAGCGCTCCATACTGTGGCAGCGCGAACAGTCCTCATGCTCTTCTAACACTTTATACACACACACACACACACACACACACATGAAGACAGAGGGGGAACAGCATCTATCGTCATCTATCCAGCCCACCTGAGATCCCGGCAGCGATTAGTCGGTCAATTGCATTCCACACTTGTCTGTCTTGGTCATATCTCCTACCTCGTATTGCCACGGATCTCATCGACACTTTCATTTGTCATCTTTTTTTTTCCTCCTGCCATCATTATCTACTTCTGTGGTTAGCGAGTTAGCGAGGCTTCCTGGCTGTAAGCAGCCTGCAGATGTAGCTGTGTGGAGCTGTGTGATCTGGTACAGGCAGCTGTTAGCAGACTGCTATTAGAGCCTGTCCTCCTCACGTCCACAACGAAGCACTGAAGTAATTACAGCTCTGTGTTTCTGTAAACCGTCTCAGCAGCCTGCAGCACAGAAAGCTGCAATTAAGAGTCCCATCACATGCAGCACTTTCTTCCTTCAAGTATATTCTTAAATTGAAAAGCTTGAACTGTGACTCAAGGGGTGTGTGTGTGCAATGAAAGCCAACAGAGTCCTGACTCATTTTACATCAGACCTGCAGACAGAAAATCATTCATTTGTTTACACTGATTGAAAACGTCCCACAGGTCCATTTCCATTCCACCGGTGGAATAGAACACCAGTGTATTGGTCCCTGATGTTGAGCTTTAGAATCTCCTAAATATCATCCTTTTGCCATTTTCTTATTTTGTTTATGGTTTCTTCTGATATGTTTACTTTGTGTCTGGTCAATTATTTTAATTTTATTTTCATTTCAGTCATATATCCATTTATGTCTCTATATCTGTATGCGTGTGTGTGGGTGTGTGTGTGTCACTGTCATCCCATTCAGAGTCTCAAGAGAACAGTATAGACTCTCCAGACTCGACTCCGCTCGGGCCCATCCCCACCATTAGCGTTACGGGGGTGAGCGGCGAGCGGGTGGCAAACGGTGAGGCGCTGCGTGGCAGAACCGAAGCCGAGATGCTGGGGGGCGCCGCTGAGCCGGGGCTGGACCCTAAAGGTCAAGAGGTCAGGAGACAGAAGTCTCTGCGGAGGCACGTGGAGGACGGGACGCCCTCCACAGGGAGGCTCCAGTTCTAGAGCCCCTCGGCCCTCCACACACAATGTGACCTGATATCCCTCCCCTCTCCCTTTAGGCCCAGAGGTACAGTGTGGGCGGAGCTGTTCGAATCTTGTCCCACTTTAACACGGCATGATGGAGTGGCCTGGAGATGGCACAAGGAAATTCAAACTCATAAGCACCTAGTCAAATTTTAGACGTTTAAAGCAGTGGATTGTAATATCTGGAGCTCACTGCTGTGTGTAAAGTGAGCTGCAACAACAACAAGCTACAGAATCTCCATTTTCCACCAAATCACTCTCACCTCCATGGAGAACGAGTATATTCTACCCAAGATGCCTTTTTTTTTAGCTAAAGAGGCAAAAGTTTGCAGCTCTGATTTGGTCAGTTGGGGGCGGAGCTAATTTGTGGGTCAAGAGAAATGAAATAAAAACTATAAAAATAAAAAACAAGACTTATTCCATAGTTCTAAATAGAACCAATGCTTTATTAAAAACCCACAATTTTATGATGAAGATACTTTTACCCTATACAAACTCACCTTTAATGAAGTTGAACAGTTTACATAATGAATTTGTTGGTGCTCTTGAAATAGTATGGTGAGATTTCCTTGTGAGGATCAAGGCTACCTTCTACCTCAGGACTTCAATCTTTTCCTAATCCTTGCAACACGTCCAGCCTCCATGATCTGCTTCACCATTTCCCATCCTTCATCTCCATCAGCAGCCCTCTGCATTCTCTCTCTCCCTCTCTCTCTCTCCATCACCTCTTGCGCAGTTGGGCTCCCCGAGCCGACTAACAACTTCACAAGTTAGAAAATTACACCTCTCTCCTTACTGCAACTAAAAAAACAGCCTGTGAAAAGTAATTTCGCCGCAACGCTTGACTGCTGGGTTGCTATGGGAAACAGTCGCTCTGTAGACGGGCTGTAATACCCGGGGCAGCTCCAGATACGACTGCAGCCTGTTTAAAGCAACACTTGGGTTAGGTGCTCACAAACCTTCTGCAGATTTCATAACCAGTCTAACACGACTGACCAGCTGTCCTGTCTCCTGTCTGCTACCATCTGATGTGATGTGCTTTTCTCTTTTACTTTCCTGTCTTTTTCTGTTCTTTCCTTTACCTCTTGTCTTTTCCAGTCCTTTTTGTCTTGTCCTGTCCTGTCCTGTCCTTTCTTATCTTGTTCTGTCTTATTCTTTCTTTTCCCGTCCTGTTTTATTTCCTTTTCTTGTCTTTTTATTTCTATTTCTTTCCTGTCTTTTTATTTCTATTACTTTCCTCTTTTTATTTCTATTTCTTTCCTGTCTTTTTATTTCCATTTTACCTGCCTTTTTATTTTCTCTTCTTTCCTGTCTTTTTATTTCCTTTTCTTTCCTGTCTTTTTATTTCCTTTTCTTTCCTGTCTTTTTATTTCCTTTTCTTTCCTGTCTTTTTATTTCCTTTTCTTTCCTTTCTTTTTATTTCCTTTTCTTTCCTGTCTTTTTATTTCTATTTCTTTCCTTTCTTTTTATTTCCTTTTCTTTCCTTTCTTTTTCTTTCCTTTTTTTTCTTTCCCTTTCTTTTGTTTCTTTTTATTTCCTTGTCTTTCCTGTCTTTATATTTCCATTTCTTTCCTGTCTTTTTCCAGTCCTGTACCTTCATTTCCTTTTACCGCCTTTCTTTTCCTGTTCTTCCTTTTCCTACCTTATAGTGTCTTGTCCTAACTTTTCCTTCCCTTTCCTTCCCAAAGCACACTTGTAATTTCATGATGTTGAACTAAGGATTGTATTTGTGTTGTTTGAATATGAAAATGAAACCTATCTGCAATTAATCACCTTAAAACTGATTTCTATGAAGTACCTCTGAACTATTTATAAAAAAAAAAGGAAAGGTTAATTCTTCTTAGGCTTTGTCCATAAACTTTTGAGTTCACATTTAACATAAAGCTCAATTTTTCCATTTAAAGCTGAGACTCTTGTTCAGTGCAGCTACAGTAACCTTTGCTATTCTAGAAAGCCTTGTGCAATGATTTTTATTGATGATAATTTCCCAATTGGGCTTCAATTAAACCACATCATTACTCCAAACACCAAAAGAACTATTCCTAGTAAAGCATGGGCTTCTTTAGAGCTCT
This sequence comes from Hemibagrus wyckioides, assembly GCF_019097595.1. NCBI lineage: Eukaryota > Metazoa > Chordata > Actinopteri > Siluriformes > Bagridae > Hemibagrus > Hemibagrus wyckioides. The sequence goes on from NC_080733.1 coordinate 14,163,213, forward strand.
TCACTTTTATACCAACATGTTCAGGGGTACTTTGAATACATCTGCTGATTATTGAGGTGTGTCTGAGGAGTAAGGTGTAGTGACTTGTACCTTCTACAATGAAACCCGGTGAGGCTCCTTGGGTGTGTAATTATTCTCTCAAGTGGCAGAATTTTAAGACAAGTCCAGTCAGCTCGACACACCGCTACAGTAAATGAAATCCTTCATAAACAGAAAGCTGACTCCCTCCTTCTCTGTTACAGACGCAGTGGATCTGGGTTCCCCGGAAGAGCTGATGGAGATCTCGGAGGTGGACGAGGGAATCTGCACCCAGGCCGCCGTGAAGGAGGGCAGCCCCCCGATCATTGTGGTGAGCAGCAGCAACGTCACGCCGAGCATCGGGAAAACAGCTGGCAAGGGCCTGCGGCGCCTGACGGGCAGCAAATCCAGCAAGGACAAAGAGAGAGAGAAGGAGAAAGAAGGGGAGGTCTCACGCAAGCAGTCGTGCGGTCGGGCCATGAGCGAGAACCTGGAGCTGCTCTCACTCAAGCGCCTCACTCTCACCTCCAGCCAATCAGTGCCTAAAGGGGGTGCGCTGAGCCTGTCGCGCACGGCCAGCGCCGCCTTCTCTCGTTCCTTCGAGCAGGTCAGCAACGCGCTGGGCGTGACCAACCGGGCATCGAGCCCCGCCTCTAATCACAGCCCCAAGGAGAACAGGCACTCTGCCTGCAGCCTGCAAGAGGAATCCTACATGGAGCACCTGAGCCCAGCAAACATCAGCGTGCAGCTCGGCCCAGACGCGTGACCGTTTCCGTTCGCTCCCAGACCTGCCCAATTTTGAGCCATACTTTCACTGGTGTCCTAAAAGTACTCGCTGTTTGTTGTTGCTTTGAGGAATCAAAAAGACCACTCCTGCCCCCTGGTGGCAAACCAAAACTGTTGCACCTTAAAGAAACTCCACTTCTGTTTTTTTTTTTTTTTTTTTTTTTGTGGTGTTTCCTCACTGAAGCTGTGTTTAAAAATGTGTGTGTTTAAATAAAAAAAAAATCCACTTTCCTCATTTGTACTATGAACTTCTGTGGATCATATGTAAAAGTCTGACTTTGGCTTGTTTAAAGATATTTTTGATGCTGTATTGATTTGTCTTGGAGAGTGTTTATGCTCAAGTAGCTTTCCATCCAAACAGGGTGTTGATTATGTATGCAAAGGATATGTACCTTTGCTTTTTAAGAGTGTGTGTGCGTGTGTGTGTGTGTGTGTGTGTGTGGGAAGGTGGAAGATCATAATAAACCCGGGGTGAATTTTCACTGCCGTCCTTTATGTACTGGGCTTTAAAGAAAGCCGTGAGTATTAAACGCCTAACACTCCTGATACTTTGGCAATATGTCGTCGTTCCGTTTTTAAACCCAGATACCGAAGTCCCAATAAAAAGCGATCGAATTTAAGACCAAAAGCTAGTATTTGTTTACATGTTACAACTACTTCTTGTTGTATTTCTGAAGCAATAGCATCGTGTTGGCACCAGAGTCTGACTTTTGTATCGACACGGAAATATTTTTTGTACATAGTATAAGCAGTGGTGTTGCACCCAGGCAGAATCCAGTATTAATGTGACTCCAAGGTCGAAGAATCGGGGTGGGGGTGGGGCAGCCAAATTTATCTTTTCACCATTTAATTATTATTATTTTTATTTTAAAAATCCTCGTCTCATCCTGTTCGGTGTGATCTCTCCTGTTTTGGAAGAATTTCGTGATTTTTGATAATAAATTGTCGGATTGTTTTTCACGAGCAACGCCGACAAAACACTGTGGTATTGTAATGAACTTGTGTGTCTATTTTGGAAAAATAAAAGCCATGATTTTTTTTTTTTTTTTGTCTTTTTTTTTCTCTCTCTCTCCAATTTTGAACATGTTTTACAATAAATATCTGGTCTGAAAACTTGATGCTTATTTGAGGTTGTTTGCATCTTTTTATTAAGTACATTTACATCTCAGGCATTTTGGCAGACGCTCTTATCCACAGCGACTTACAATTTATCTCATTTTATTTTATACCACTGAGCTAGTGAGGGTTAAGGGCCATGCTCAGGGGCCCAGCAGCTGGCAGCTTGGTGGAACTGGGATTTGAATAGAAGACCTTCTGATCAGTAGTCCAATGATCTAAACACTAAGCTGAGGAGGAGTAGTAGGAGGAGGAACAGGAGGAGGAGGAGTAACAATAATAATAATAATCTGGAACGATAATAACTGTGTAGTTGTAAAAGTATTAATATTTATTTAGCACTCTAGACTGTTTGCTTTGTGCCAAAAGCATGACCATTTGAATTAGAGGAATTATTAACCCTTCACCTGAGTCTTTGTCTAAAACAGGAGTGTCCAATCTTCTCCATAAAGGATCCATCATTCCAATCCACCAGGAGACACCTGATTCCATCTTGGCTTTGAAAATGGTATGAAGTGTAACTTCTGCTTGACTGGAATAAAAACTTGAATTCACACTGATCTTTTCTGATAAGACTGGACACCTCTGGCCCAGTGCTGCCTTCATGTGATATCGGAATGATCCTACTTCTGAAGTGGTAATTACGGGCATGCCGTGTTCACATGCTTTGCTGTCGAAAAGAATATAAAACATGGACAACGGCTGGTCCATTCATAGACATTTCTTCTATCTTCTTTCTTTTATTTTAACACTGTAATACATATAACTCAGCTTTTCTGCTGACGATAATTGACTTTTGGTTAAATATAAGCTATTATCATGCTGTATACAAAGGCTGCTGATGTACATAAATGAATATGTACAAAAAAGCAAGCGCTAACCATTAGCTGTCGTTAGAAAAAAGCAACAAAATTAGTCCTTCAGTACAGAAACTATACTCTCCTTATCCTGAACTCAAGAAAGAGAGAGAGAGAGAGAGAGAGAGAAGGCTTGTGCAGAGACAAAGTTAATGTTAAGTAGCTATTCTAATATATGGATTAACAACAACATACACACAAATGATATAATTAACCACTGACAAATAAAGGGATTGCAGTCTCACTGGTTTGGTGATGGAAACAAAGTCAGAAACCAGTACTTACCAGCTGGCAAGGATGTTGAGGATGGCATGTGTGGGCAGTATATAGCTTGGGCAGCTGGTATCTACTCCGTCTAAGCTGGATCTTTTATGGTTATATCCATCCATGCATCCACTTAACCTACGCAGGGTTGTGGGGACCTGGAGGACAAGATGGGGTACAACCTGGATGGGGTGGCAACCCATACATCCATTCACACGCTATGGTGTGTACCATAGCAAGGTCTTTGGACCAGGGGAAGAAACCAGAGTACCAGGAGAAATCCCTGAAGCTCGGAAAGAACATGAACACTCCACTCCTGTTGGTGTGAGGCAAATGTGTATATCATTATAGTTAATCCTAATAAATAATTTTTTATTAGTTGTATTAAATAACAATTACAATTTGTGTGGGTGATATGATATTGTAGCATAATTACATGAAGACATTTCCATAATACATAAAATACACTGATCAGGCATAACATTATGAGCAATGAGAGGTGAAGTGAGTAACACTGATGATCTCCTCATCATGGCACCTCTTAGTGGGTGGGATATATTAGGCATCAAGTGAACATTTTGTCCTCAAAGTTGATGTGTTAGAAACAGAAAAAATGGACAAGTGTAAGGATTTGAGCGAGTTTGATGAAGGACAAATTGTGATGGCTAGACCACTGGATCAGAGCATCTCCAAAACTGCAGCAGCTCTTGTGGGGTGTTCCCGGTCTGCAGTGGTCAGTATCTATCAAAAGTGGTCCAAGGAAGGAACAGTGGTGAACCGGTGACAGGGTCATGGGCGGTCAAGGCTCTTTGACATAGGGAAGGCTGAAGGCTGACATTGAAGGCTGGCCCGTGTGGTCAGATCCAACACACGAGCTACTGTTGCTCAAAATTGCTGAAGAAGTTAATGCTGGTTCTGATAGAAAGGTCTCAGAATACACAGTGCATCACAGTTTGTTGTGTTTGCCAGCAAAAAGGGGACCAACACAATGTTAGGCAGGTGGTCATAATGTTATGCCTAGTTAGTGTATATAACAATATATAACTTTTCTAACCAATTGCAACATACAGTGTATGACAGGTGAAGCTAAATAATTAATAAAATTGTTAGCACAAGTTCCAAAAACACTAAAATATACAGGGTTAGGAACATACAGTAAACAAACAAGCTATTCGTGTGATTTTAGCATAAGCGGCGCTGTTTCCCAAACTGTCGTAAAAACTGTAAGCGATCTCTGGATTTTACGGCAGCGTGGCTCGATCTGGTTTCCGTCTTCTGTCCTTCACAGTGTCTGGTGGCTTTGCTTCAAAGAAGTAGTAGCTTCAAACTCTCATCGCAAACATGGCCAAAATGAGCAAAGAGACAAAGCAGCGGCTGCAGCAGGTCTTCCAGTGCGGACAGTTCATTATTCGGTGGGGGTTTATCCCTACTGTCCTTTACCTAGGTCAGTAACTTTAGCTTGTTACTCCATGCATGCTAGTTGATGCTAAGTAGCTAGCGCCCTGTTTACTCTGAGCACGTGCTTGGGTGAGAATTAAAGACATGCTTGTTGCTATGGTGACATTCATTGCAGTAGTGGCATAAACATAAGAGCCGGATTTTATGATTTTTTTATGTTTGTGTAATATATCTCTGTAGCTCAACTCTACCTCGTGGCTGTGTCTATAAAAGATCACACTAACGTCCACTTCACGGTCAGGGACTCTTTAGAAAACATTTATAGTCAAACATTTAAAGTCAGTAACCTTTTAAAATATTCTGTTAAGTCTGTTCTGCTCATTTTTACTGGAACGTGTTTTAATTAAGGAATGAAACACTTGGGGGCGTGCTCTTATAATCAACCCGCAATCAGGGCTGCGTGATGCGGCATGACACGAAAACAAACACGTTTTTATATTCAACAATATGGCAAAGCTGAAAAAAAAGAATCTGTCATATAGCTCTTTAAATAGTTTATTGTTCATTTAAGACTGGCACGTGCAGCTTCTTCCTCCCCGTGTCCCTTGTTGCTATGGAAACAGGAGCGCGTTAATGTGTGTGCGGTTTATCGTGGCATTTAATATTAAAATATTCTATTTTTTTTTTTAAAGAAATGGGTGAAATATTTGGTCCCAGTTCAAAAAAGAACTTCTTTTGAAAGCTTTACAAATATAAGGCACTGGAGGTAAAAATAATAATAATAAATTAAGAGATTTTAACATTTATTGTTTTACGTCGCTGTTGAGTTCTCGCTTCTGATTGGTCAGAAGGTGTGGATTCATTTTCTGTAACAGATAGATAGTAAACTCTGATATGGGAATATGTTAATGAGCTTGTCCTAATACATCTTGTACACCAATCAGGTGTATAACATTATGACCACCTGCCTAATATTGTGTTGGTCCCCCTTTGGTGTACTGTGTGTTATTCTGACACCTCTCTATCAGAACCAGCATTAACTTCTTCAGCAGTTTGAGCAACAGTAGCTTGTCTGTTGGATCGGATCACACGGGCCAGCCTTCGCTCCCCACGTGCATCAATGAGCCTTGGCTGCCCATGACCCTGTCGCCGGTTCACCACTGTTCCTTCCTTGGACCACTTTTGATAGATACTGACCACTGCAGACCGGGAACACCCCACAAGGGCTGCAGTTTTGGAGATGCTCTGATCCAGTGGTCTAGCCATCACAATTTGGCCCTTCGTCAAACTCGCTCAAATCCTTACACTTGCCCATTTTTCCTGCTTCTAACACATCAACTTTGAGGACAAAATGTTCACTTGCTGCCTCTAATATATCCCACCCACTAACAGGTGCCATGATGAGATAATCAGTGTTATTCACTTCACCTCTCACTGCTCATAATGTTATGCCTGATTGGTGTATATGAAGCTTTTAAGTGAATTTCCCCTCCTTCCAGTCTCAATCCAGACAGCAGCATCTGTCTTTATTTTATATTAACCAAAAAAGAAAAAAAATGCACTTATACCTCTGCTCTTCTGCACTCAATTAAAAGCTTGTTTAAACTCATTTGTAAGTCACTTTGGATAAAAGGGTTTATTAAATGGGAAAAAATGTTAGTGTAGTAACTGGTACATAGGGACTTGCTTGATATAATCTAAGGGGATGTGGTAGCTTAGTGGTTAAGGTTTTGGACTATTGATAGGAAGGTTATGAGATTGAATCCCAGGTCCTGAGCAAGGCCCTTAACCCTCAATTGCTCAGTTGTATCAAATGAGATCAAATGTACGTCACTCTGGATAAGGACGAGGAATAAAACGCATGCTGTTATTGGAAAACTTTTGTTTTTTAACACATCACACCATTTTGTTGTTGATTTTCTGTAACCACTTGCCCTGTTTGCTTTATTCCTTATTTATCCTTAATATAAGATCGTCTTCTAGCTTGTTGTCGTACTAAGACAGAGCGATCGAAACTTTTCTGTGGTTGCTATCAATCTCTGAACTCTCAGCTCGCCTTTAGACATTTTTTAAAGTGGATCTTTCCTCTGCTTTTATTTAATGTGACGTTCAGCACTTTGTTGTCTTTATTATTATGTGCATAATAAATTAAACCTGGCTTGACTCATACAGTAAGTCTTGAAACTTATGAAAGTGTGGAGTAACATATTGTACGTCACTAACAGCACTTTCCCTAGTTTATATAAATAACACTGTAATTTGACGGTAATTATAATGAATAATAATAATAAAAATGATGATAATCGTGGCTCGTGGCTTGCCCGGCTGTGTGTCACGGATCCCTGGAGTCTTCCTCATAGATTCGGTTGAATAAGGAGACTTTGTGATTCATCCTGTGTTACTTAACATCTCTGGTTGCATGAGGTGGAAAAATCCAACCGATTACGCAACATCACTGTGACTGCATGTTCCCAACACGTCATCACATCACATTCCCTCATGATCCAGACTCTCATCAGCCGGACCGGAGGGTTTTAGTTTCTGTGTTGAAAACATTTCCTGTTTTAGATCCTGTCTCCACATCCAGTGCGCACTACATTTACTCTCGTTTTCACAAATCCTTTCACAATCCTTTAGTTCTTCTGCTTCTGTCAGTGGTTTAGATCTAAATACTGAGAGCTGGAAATGAATCCTAGTCCTGATTCTTATTAGATGTTTCCTCTGTCCAAAATATCATACACTGATCAGCCATAACATTCTGAGCAGTGAGAGGTGAAGTGAATAACAGTCTTTGGACTGGGGGAAGAAACCAGAGTACCAGGAGAAATCCCTAAAGCATGGGAAGAACATGAACACTCAATTCACACAGGGCAGGAATTGGACCCCCAGTCCTGTAGGTCTGGGGCAAATGTGTATATCATATTAGTTAAACCTAATAAATACATTTTTACTAGTTGTATTAAATAACAATTACAATTTGTGTGGGCGATATGGCAAAAATATTGTATCATAATTACATGAAGACATTTCTATAATACACAATATACACTGATCAGACAACATTATGAGCAGTGAGAGGTGAAGTGAGTAACACTGATGATCTCCTCATCATGGCACCTGTTAGTGGGTGGGATATATTAGGCATCAAGTGAACATTTTGTCCTCAAAGTTGATGTTAGAAACAGGAAAAATGGGTAAGCGTAAGGATTTGAGCGAGTTTGATGAAGGGCCAAATTGTGATGGCTAGACCACTGGATCAGAGCATCTCCAAAACTGCAGCAGCTCTTGTGGGGTGTTCCCGGTCTGCAGTGGTCAGTATCTATCAAAAGTGTTCCAAGGAAGGAACAGTGGTGAACCGGCGACAGGGTCATGGGCGGCCAAGACTCATTGATGCACGTGGGGAGTGAAGGCTGACCCGTGTGATCCGATCCAACAGACGAGCTACTGTTGCTCAAACTGCTGAAGAAGTTAATGCTGGTTCTGATAGAAAGGTGTCAGAATACACAGTGCATCACAGGAGGCACAGTATTACAATATTGGCAGGTGGTCATAATGTTATGCCTGCTCAGTGTCTATATATAAATTATTATAAAATAAATTACAGGTATTTAAATTACTTTAAATACTTATAATAATGCAAGAATTTCTAATGATAAATTTTAGTTTTCATGTATTTTATGATTTATCGATTTAAAAAAATACTGTCCAGCTATCATTGAAAAGTCATCGACAGTGCAGCGATCATTGTTTTATCACAAATCTCGTGAAAAAAAAAAAAAATCCAGCTGCAAAAATCTTGTGAAATCTAAGCATCACTTCAGAGCTTCTCCTTGTCCTTATCTTGTCTTGCTGCAGACTTTTATCTCGCTCCATGTGTAATACAGAGAACATCACTGGATTATTTAGGGTTTATTTATTTGGCAGCGTGTACTCTTTCATTCACGTCCAGGTCTAAATCCAGCATGGAATTTGCTGTGTTGTTTTTCTCACAGAGAGAGAGAGAGAGCGGCATTCTCGATCCACACTGAAATAACAAATGACCTAATTACTGCAGCTTCCCTCTGTAAAGTTCACTTCTCATAAACAGGTATTAATTTGACATTTTCTGGCCGCTCAGTTCCCCGGAGCTAAGCCAGGGTTCGGACAGTGACTCAGCAACTTCTTCACCCGATGTGATTTATCATGATGTTTCTGTTTTTCCTATGAGTCTGCATTTCCTGACGACTTCCCCCTCACACGTACAAAATAATGCAATAGCAACATTCTACGAACATCTGAATCACTTCTTGGATGAGCCGGATGCAGTAAAGTTAGTTTTTCTTCCATTTTTTTTTTTTTTAAACGAAAGACGAAATATCTTTCTATCTCACAGGCCGAGGCTGACATCAGAGCTGGTGGAGTTCTGTGTAACAACTCTTTCTTAACGATTACAACAGTGTGAGTGTAAAGTTTGGTTTGCAAATACTCTGTTCTACTTTTCTGTGAATCAGCAGCAGAGACGAGACACTAGTGATGAGACCAGGAATAGAAAAACTATTTCTTTTCCCATGGTAATGTGCTGCTGAGTCACTGCTGTAAGAAGTCTATACACAATACGGTCAAAACTGGAAACGAATAATTACAAATAATAATAATAACTGGAGAAAACAGAGGAGCTTGGTTTGGGTTATGCAAACTATCCTTCGTCGTTAAAAATAATTTACGTGATGGCTTATAGAAACACAGGTGAAGAAATAGTTGTTGAAAATTAACTGTAAAACAAACGTTATGAAAAATTTTACTTTGCCCCCTGACCTCACACTGAACATTACAAACACTGGGCAAATGCACATAAAAAAAAATAAATTATTATTATTAATAAAATATAATATATTATTACTTTGTTATAATGTTATTATTAGCATTATATTATTATTATTATTATTATTAATAATAATATTTATTTATTTGTTTGTTTGTTTATTTATTTATATTAATAAAACATAAAATATTTCAGAAACATAAATCAAGTTAATCCAAATCCATACTAATAAATATTTTTTAAATTTTTATTATATTATTTTTATTATTTTAAATTTAATAATTTAATAAATAAGAATAGAAATAGCTGTAATTAAGTGTTTTAGTGGATGGGAGGAATATATATATATATATATATATATATATATATATATATATATATATATATATATATATATATATATATATATATAATTATATCCTGTTTGCAGATGTGTACAAGCCCCTTAACTAGTGCTTCATTAAAGCACCTTTGCTCGTCATTGTGGGTGTTTACATCTGCTGTTTGGTTTGGTTTGATTTCATACTGCATCTAATTCTACTGTCCAAAAAGCAAAAGAAAAAAAAGTGTGTGTAGAAATACAGCTCAGAAATATCCAGCAAAATAAATGCTTTTATCAAGCTGAAAACATTTTAAATTAAGTAGCCTGTATTTGTCACATATACATTACTGCACAGTGAAACTCTTTCCTCTCATCTCCCATCCTTGGGGGTTGGGGTCAGAGCACAGGGTCAGCACCCCTGAAGCAGGGGGGTTAAGGGCCTTGCTCAAGGGCCCAATAGTGGCAGCCTGGCAGGGTTGGGGCTTGAACCCTTGATCTTCCGATCATATCCAGTGTTCGTTTTCTGGTTTTCACGCCTTTCTGCAGCTTTGCACCGTCGTCTCTGCTCAGTTCAGCAGCTCATGTTGAAAAGAATGTTGCAACCCAAAATACATTCCATGTTTGATCATTTCCTGCAGTCTCGATGATTTAGAGATGAACTTCGTAGGAGTTCAGTTCATTTGGTCCTCCCTGACTGTGACCTCACCTGAGAGAAAACACACCAGGGATCCATTCAGTCACACTAAACACTGAATATGTCAAAGCAAAACTTTAATGTTAAACTTAAAGAAATCAAGTTTCTTGCAAAGAATCCTGGTTTTGATTTCGATCTTTTAACGGGAAGATTGTCTGTTGTTATCTGTAATAATTTCTCCTCAGTAATTAATCTACATCTGCTCCAGTGTGAGGAAGTTTATGAAAGTTTCACAATTGCTGTTATCTGTTGAACATTTCCTAGAAATTCACTCCCGGAGAAAGTGTCAGCGTTGGCAAACAAACGGATACCCAACATTTACAGACAATGAGTTTTACTTCTGCAAACACAACAGTTCTGCAACACTGTGTGAAACACACACTCCTGACACATTTCATTCACTTCTTTTTCTCTGTCTTCTTCTTCTTCTTTTTCTTCTTCTGCAGGATTCAAGCGTGGAGCCGATCCTGGAATGCCCGAACCCACAGTTTTAAGGTACTACCTCCTGTGCTCTTGATTAAACCTGACGCTTCACCTGAAACCAATTCATTCCTCATTATACGTGAACTCGGCTAGTCGAGTCCGCGTATCCTCCTCCGATTATTCCACCACGTTTGCTCTAACAGCACACCAACTCCTTACACAGAGGGGCGATTATTTACTCCTGACAAATCAGACCAGAGAGATGTACAGATTATTTTTTTTGTGAAGTTTGTAGAGCAAATTTAATTTTATTTTAGTTTCAGCCCTCATAACTCAATAAAGGAGAGCATGTCAGGAATGCAGTTATTAATTTTTACTTTTATTCTTGTAGATATTTACTTAAGATGTTTAATTTTAGTGCCTGACTCTAAAGTCGCGGCCCAAATCACATACTACATACAGCACACTATGCATTGTGTACTCTAGTGTCTAGTGTATGAATGTCAGAAGGGTCGTATCGTCTCAAATGGAACATCTGTGAGAATAAGCCGATGGCGAATGACATCAAACGCTGAAGTTTTAAAATGTCGGCAAATAAATCGCACAGTTTGAGATTATTTCAAACATGTTTGTAAAGATGTCTCGTGCACCCGAGTATCGTCAGACTGTCATCTTATAAATTTGTACTTGTCCAGCATCAGGGCCTGGTAGCTCCGCCCCCTTTCACTGCGCAAGCAACTCTAAGAGTTTTGAGTGCATGAAGTGTCCAGGTGCATCATCATTTCCTGCAACCGTGGTTCGTTTCTTCAGTGTTATACCCTATGTAATGAACACAAAGATACACTATTTCCAAAAGTTTTGGGACACCCCTCCAAATCATTGAATTCAGGTGTTGGGCTCGGCCCCTTAGTTCCAGTGAAAGGATGTCTTAATGCTTCAGCATACAATTGGACAATTTCATGCTCCCAACTTTGTGGGAACAGTTTGGGGATGACCCCTTCCTGTTCCAACATGACTGCAGACCAGTGCACAATGCAAGGTCCATAAAGATATGGATGAGAGAG